>NC_142498.1:13539268-13771905 GCF_965113065.1 Corylus avellana
TGATGATCTAGAGTTGCCCTCATAATTAATATCTATGATATAAATGCAATTCTAATTTTCTTTTTCTTTTTTTTTTTTTATTAAAAAAAAAAGAACTTCAATATATATAATAAAAATGTACGAGTCGCGCTAGTATTTGCGAATGTTAAACGAGCGAGCGGAGTTTTATACGGGTATATATATGTATTCATTCAATAATTGAGTTAATTAGTTTCGTGTCCACAAGCGGGCTCACTGGAGTTAAATATTTAATTAATTAAATATAGTGACATGTCGATTTTGACATGTCACTCTTTTGGTGACGTGTCAATGTGACATGTCACCAAATGATAGCGTGCTAAAGTAAAACGTTACCAAACGGTAGACATTACCAAAGGGTATCGTGTCAATGTGACACATCATCATTTGGTAATGTGTCGTTTTGGCACATTACCTTTTGGTAACGTGCAAAAGTGATACGTCACCAAATGATGACGTGTTAGAATTTGACACGTTACAAATAAACTTAATTTCAAATTTTTTTTTAAATTTTTTTACTTTAGTAATGTGCTAATTGTTGGCACGTCACCTTTTGGTGATGTGTCAAATTTGACACGTCAACAGATGGTGACATGTCAAATTTGACACATTACTAAAAACTTTAGTAACATGCCAGTAACTGACACGTCACCATTTAGTGACGTGGCAAAATTTTGTGCACAGTAAACACGTCACTAATCATGATTTTTTTTGTAGTGGCAGGTGAAAAATCACTATAAAAAATACAACTATAGACAAAGTAAACTTACAACCCCTTTGTGAAATACTTAGATTCCATAGCACGCAAACTCCTTGTTTGCCGTTTATCTCCTCAATGCGCTCCAGCTCCTTATTGGTCAATATTCTATGTATGATGTCCTTATCGACCTATTAGTAGACTTTGAATGGTTGAAAGTTGATATGGAGATGTGTGGATTGAATAGTAAACCCCAAGAAAGAGAAAGCATCGATGGCTCTTAAAGGTTAGGTGAAAATTATTCTCTACAAACAAAAAAAGAAAAGAAAATAGCATTTATTTCTCTCCCTCGATTGAAAAAATAAATATTCACCTAAACAGAGAGAACTCTAAGAGATCAACTAACATTTCTCTTTTTGAACTGGCTTGTCCTATCACTGTTTATAAGCGTTCATGTGAAATTTTCGATTTTTACTTTCATCATGGAAGACAATAACATTTTTTTTTTCCCTATTAACCCAGCTGAAGCATTCTAAAATGTTAAATTACTTATAAGTAAAAGCTTGCTAGCAATTCTCACAACCCCGTCATCCATCTCACTAAAACACACGGCAGCTAAGGAAGGATCTTTTTGTGGTCTCCCAAATCAAGTTGTAACCTAAGACCACCAGATGTTTGATTTGTTATAAAAATAATTGGACTATTGACTTTTATATCATTTTGCACCAGATATCATAGATTATCTATTTATTAAAGAGTGTAATCTACACAATTAAGAAAGGACTTCCATGTTTGGTTTGAATTAATTAATGAGTAATTATTGGGTACGAAAATGTTCACATACTTCTTTCAAATTACCATTCAATTGATAATGTCCCCTCTAAATTTTTAATTAAGATAATGTCCCCCTCTTCTTCCTCAAACTACTAAAAAATTGTCAATGTCCATCGAAAAGCCATTAAAAAGACAAAAATGATCCTAAATTTTGCTTAATAAGACAAAAATATGCATATAAATTTGAAAATAATAATAATAATTTTTTAATTAGATTTTTTTTGCTTTTTAAATTTCTACTCCCCTTTTTTTATAAAAAAAATAATTTTAGTTTTTTTTTTAAAAAAAAAAATTGAATTTTTTTATTTTAATTATATTAAGGGTATTTTTTTCATTAAGGGGCAACGGCAGAGCCACATTAGGGTCTGTGGGGGTTATGGCCCCCACAAGCCTTTCAAACTAATAATAATAATAATAATAATAAAGGAAAATTTTGAAATTAACCTCTACACATTTGTCATTTTAAATAATAATAATAATAATAATAATAACACTTTTAAGAGAGGCTCACTCGGTGTCTTTTTTTTTTGGTACTCACTCTAAGGCTTTTTATTGAGTTCTTGGTAACCATCTTCTTTTCTCTAGTGAGTAAATAAGGCAAAAACAATATATTATTTTGGTTGAATCACCCATCAAACACTATTTGCTACTCAGAGAATATTATAAGATTCATATAAAAGTAGCTTGTAAAAACTTTCGAAAGATATATGTTTAAAAAAAAAAAGGTGGGTAGTATTCATAATCAAAGCAAAAAAGTAAACACGTATGCTGTATGTAATTTATTCCATGATTACTTATATATGTGTATGTGTTTGTTTCTACTCTATGATTGTTTATTTGTTGTTTATCAATGGTTGTCTCTTATGTAATTGTAACTTAAGTTTAAAAATTTAGGTTCATGAGAATCACAATGTCAAAATTAAGAACTATCTATTCAAAAAAAGAGAAGTTGACATCTCAAAAGATGTATATATATTTTTAAAAAAAAAGTTGGGTAGTGTTCATAATCAAAGAAAAAAAGTAAACACTTCCTTTGTATATAATTTATTACATGATTACTTATATATATGTGCGTTTGTTTCTACTCTATAATTGTTTATTTGTTGTTTATCAATGGTTGTCTCTTATGTAATTGTAACTTAAATTTAAAAATTGATCAGTGATTTTTGCAACACCGGCATGCTTGAACAGTAAGCTTGCCGGTGTTAAAATATTATAAATATTATTAAAATAATATTTGAACAGTAAAACAAATAAAATAAAATAATATTTTAACACCGGCGTGCTTACTGTTTAAGCACACCGGTGTTGCAAAAATCATTGCTCTTAAAAATTTAGGTTCATGAATCACAACTTCAAAATTAAGAACTATCTATTCAAAAGAAGAGAAGTTGAAATCTCAAAAGATATATGTTTTTTTTTTTTTTTTTTTTTTAATTTTTAAAGTTGGGTAGTGTTCATCATCATAGAAAAAAAGTAAACACTTCCCCTGTATATAATTTATTACATGATTAGTTATATATATATATATATATGTGTGTGTGTGTGTTTGTTTCTACTCTATGATTGTTTATTTGTTGTTTATGTTATGTGCCAAAATATTCATATTTTAGCCCTTAAACTTATATGTGTTAATTTCTTAAGTAATATCAATTTATGCTATTTTAGTTATATTATGTGTTTTCCATGCTTTTGCAGGCTTTTGGAAGAGAATGAAGTAAATCTGAAAGATTTGGGTTCAAAGAGAGAATTTGGGAAAAGTTGGAGTTCCTAGCAGTGCGATCGATCGCAAGAAACCTGCGATCGAGTGCACTATCAGAGAAGACAATCAATGAGTGCATCCATGTGCGATCGTGCGCACAACAGAAGAGTCTCGATCGCAAACGTGCGATCGAGCGCACACGGGTTGTGATCGAGCGTACCCGTGCTCTGGTGACACATTAAAGGCGGCCGGACTCCCTGTCCTTCCACATTAGGGTTTTCTAAGTCCCACTTGTAATAGGACTAAAACCCTACGAATTTTCTAGGTTTACTAGTGTGTCAAGGACTTTTAAAGGCCTATAAATAGACCTCTTAGCTTCTAGGAATAGTTGTGGAGAAAGAGGCACAAGTTTTGGAAAGAAACTGAAGGCTAGATCAAGAGGAGTTTGGGTTTTTCTTCTCTTCCACCTTTTTTTTTTTTGTTATGTAGTTTATATTTTAATTAGGGTTAGATTGAAGCCCTAATCATATCTATTTATGATTTCAATATTGGCGCCTTTGCTACAATTACATTTTGGTGTATTTAACTTGATTAATTATTGTTATCTTGAATTCCTCATATGTGTTTGTCTAGCTAACATATGCATGTGGTATGAACTAGTTAATTAAATCAATTTAGATGATCGAGTCCTGGGTTTAATAAGAGTAATAAAAGAAATCCACGCCGAGTTCTTGGGTGAATCAACATGGGGAACCGAGAACAGACACCCATGCCCTAGGCTTCATGTGTTTGTCGATTTTCACAAATTTATGCTTTATTAAATAACAATTTAGTAGAGACCCATGCTAAATCCCTTAAGAAAGAAAAGAATTAGGGTAGACACCCATGCCTAATTCGTTGCTTAGGGAAATCAATAGCTTAAGGAGTAGACACTCATACCCTTAGATTGGTAAACATTAAATATACTGATATAATTGGCGCATTGACGTATTGTTATCTTAATTAGTCTGATTAGTGGTGGATATTAAAACCCTAATCCTTTTTTAGTTTTAGTTTATCTTTTATTTTATTTCTCTATATTAAATTCAGTCATGACAATTAAATTTTATATGTTTAATTAAATAGGAAATTACTTCTAAACATAATTTACCAATTCTCGTGGGAGTGATCTCGTATTTGCCTGCTATACTATCTTTAATTTGTGCACTTGCGAGTAAAACATACCAAGTATTTGCCTATTAATTTAGGTGGGTATTTGGCACAACAGTTTATCAATGGTTCTCTTATATAATTGTAACTTAAATTTAAAATTTAGGTTCATGAATCACAACGTCAAAATTAAGAACTATCTATTCAAAAGAAAAGAAGTTGACATTTCAAAAAAATAATAAACTGTTAAATTTTAATGACGAAACTTCAAATCTTAAAGGATTGCTAAAGAGTATCATTCTAAAACTTTAGTTGTGGAAACCTAACGGTTGCAGTCTATGAACATTCATTTTTTTGTTTTTTAAATTGCGTTTATTATAATTTTAATTTGGCTCCTACAATAATAAATTTCTGGCTCCGCTACTGTTAGGAGAGCCATTAATAACTTTTGGTAGTTTGGAAAGACATTGTCATAATTAAAAGTTTCGGAAAATATTGTTAATTTGATGGTAATTTAAAAGGGGTATGTAGACTTTCGCCTATTGAGTATCATTCGTTGGTTTTGATTTGTTTTATTTCAAATAATAGAAAGAACAAAAGAAAAAAAAAATGTTGTAATTGAGAAGTAGAAGATTAAAATGTGAGGACCTATGAAATTAAAGTTTCAATCTTTTATATATCGTTCTTATCATGGGAAAGAAATCAGTATTTTCTCTTTATTGGTCTAGTGGTTCAAAGCATGTGGTTAGAATACTTCTTTTATTTTTTTATTTATTTATTTATTTTATTTTTTCATTTATTTATTAAAGAAATAGATATTAAAATAATTTAATGAAAAAAATAGCAACTTGAAAAAGCATTAAATGAAAAAAATGATTTTAAAAACCTATTTAAATATTTTGTAAAATGACTGTTTGGCTATTAAAATCGGGTGTTTGTTTGTGGATTCAAAACATATATTTTTTCAGGTTTTCAAACCTCTGTTTTTTTTTTCAAATACAATCCTAAATGGGATATTTTTTTTTTCTCGATTTTGTTTAAAAACGCAACAACCGCTCCAAAATTACAAGGCGAAACACACTATTAGAAACAGGCCAAACACACTCGTTGTTTCTAATAGATGAAGAAATAGAGAAAAATAACTGAGAAATTTGTTTTAAAAACCATGCGGTTTGATTTTTCAAACAGCACTCCAAGTGCTAGGGATCTAATTTACATTTGCACACAATACACTACACCTAATTAGCTTTTAGTCAGATTTGCACAACCCCTTTCCTTGCTAAATAAGATGTCCCCCACTAACCTAGAAAATTAAGCTTGGAATGGCATAAAGAATGTATTTTATATTACAAGTTGCAGCTTTTGAATTTGGATATGATAAATTATATATATAGTTTATATGAATAACTTGGCCTTGATTACCTGGCAGCTTGTTGGGAAAACTAATTAATTATAGTGTTGTTATGTATTGTCAATGACATAAAAATATTGATTATAGTTAAAAAGTAAAATGCATTTTCCACATGTCCGAGTTTCATTTACTCAAGACCATGATAGATTAAATCCCCTCAATATTTTTAAACAATAATCAAACTCAAACATAGCTTCTATAATCAATATTCTTATAGGGTTTAATGGGTCCATTAATTCAAAAGAATTCTGTATTCAAGTTCTTTATAAAGACTAGTTCTTCTCCTCTTGTTCATCCCTCTTGGATTTCACCTTCATCTGATATATTCTCCTTTCCCGGTTTCTCAGAATTTCAATGGCATCTCAGATAAACAAGACAATGTTGTGGATGCTGCTTGTTTTATTGCTGCTATCAAACATGCAACGTTGTTTTGCAGCAAAAGGAAAGCAACAGCAAGTACCTTGTCTCTTCATTTTTGGGGACTCTTTGTCGGATGATGGGAACAACAACAATCTTGTGACTCTGGCAAAAGCCAATTATCCACCCTATGGTATTGATTTCCCCAAGGGGCCTACGGGAAGGTTTACCAACGGTCGTAATATCGTCGATTTCATTGGTCTGCATTTTGCTCTTTCTCATTACATTATATTGTTATATTATATGGTTGCCAAAGTATGATATGCTTAATTTTGAACACTTTTTCTCATTACAGCTGAATTTCTGGGATTCGACATTTACATTCGACCTTTTGCCACTGCCAGAGGAAGGAAAATACTCAAAGGTGTCAATTATGCAT
Source organism: Corylus avellana (assembly GCF_965113065.1). Classification (NCBI taxonomy): domain Eukaryota; kingdom Viridiplantae; phylum Streptophyta; class Magnoliopsida; order Fagales; family Betulaceae; genus Corylus; species Corylus avellana. Next base: position 13,545,876 of record NC_142498.1, read on the forward strand.
CCGGCGCAGCCGGAATTCGCAACGAAACTGGACAAACCCAGGTACGGTGGCATGCATGTTATAAATGGAGACAATTGTAATATGTTTAGAAGAAACTTCACAAAGATCCATTGAACTTGCACGCGTTTTGAGAATACTCATTCAAAGTTTAAAAACTCTCAATTTCACCATTTAAACTTCTAATTTGATGCAATCCCTCTCTCTGGAGTTAAAACATATGGTAAAAACGATGAAATAACTTTTATACCCCTGAGACTTTTATAAAATTTTAAATTTACCCTTAATTTCAAATAAAAAATAAAAAATAAAAGTAAATTCAAGGGTATTTTAGTATTTTTCGTAGCTTCCGTTAGGAGTTAATGCCAAAAACTGACGGAGGGGATAGATTGCATCAAATTAAAAGTTCTAGAAGTGAAATTGAGAGTTTTTTAACTTTAAATGTGTCTTCTCAAAATGTTTAGAAGTTCAGGGGACCTTACCTTTACGAAGTTTTTCCTACTGTTTAATATATAATACAGTATAAATGTAACCCTAATGCTAACACTGCCAAGTTAATATATATATACATGATTTGGTTGATGATCATTGCAGGGTGATCGTATAAGCATGGATAGGCAGTTGAAAAATCACCAGATTACGGTGTCGAAGATCAAGCAAATGTTGGGAAATCATAACAAATCAACTGCAGCGTACCTAAGCAAGTGCATATATGTTGTTGCAATTGGTAGCAACGACTATCTTAATAACTACTTCCATCCGGGGTATACAACTAGCACCATATACACCCCACAGCAATACGCTGTCGTTCTCAATCACCAATTATCTCAGCAATTAACGGTTAGCACTTAGCACGTTTTCTTCTTACTTTTTACAGCTCGTTTTATCTCTTAATAGTAGCAGTATAATACGAACCTAAATATTAAGTTGTTAACCAAATAAATTTGGGTAGGTTCTTAGAGGGAAGCTATACGTCATTAAAACATAAGTCCAGAAATAAACATTTTATTGATATTAATTTTATCAGTATTGAAACTGTTAAAAGTATTTATCTTTTTTTATTAGGTTAAGCTGTTGGGATAACTGATAAGTGGTAATTTAACATGGTATCAGAGCCAAATGATTGAACCTCGACTCCGTCAAATCACCCAAATTTAAATTAAATATTTCATGTGTTGGGCCTCCCACACGTGAAGGCTGAGGGAGAGTCTTAACTTATTAATTAGGTGATCAAATTTACTTTTTTCTTATTAATTACATCGAACAAGAAACTCTTAAGATAACTCTCAAAATATACATTTTTTATTTTATTTTTACTATAAACTTTTTAATACAAACTCCAATAGACTATCTATTATACTATTTTTTTTCTTTAAATATTCTTTTTAATGTCTATTTTATTATTTGTTAACCCTACTATTTTCTTGGTCTCTATCTATAGCATCTCTCTGTTGAATTCAACTGCAAAATGAAATTCAACAGAAAGCTGCTATATGGAACAGAGAGCTCCTATGAAGTTCAACCATTAGCATTTTGATTCCCATCTGAGCCCTTCAAACTGTCGGTGGCTTTGAATATTGTCGGCCTGAGAACGAAACCCACCATCTGAGAGAACGAAACCGTCCATCTCGGAGTACCCAACTCATCCATTTGGACGAAGGTGGGGTAGTTGTGTTTGGAAATAATAATAATAATAATAATCTTACCGATCAAATTTTCACTCATTTTGTGATTATATTTCTAAACTTTAGAAAGTGACATCCGAGTTCTACATGCCGAGTCAAATTAGATATTTTTGCATTTTTCTCTAATAAAATTAAAAAATATATAAAAATAACCATTGAAAAAAAAAATCAAGGAGCTAATATGAAAATGACTATCATTTTTTGATGTTTTTAGTTTTTTTGTTTGTTTAATTTTTTCAAATGAATATTTTTTAAAACAATTAAGGATATTTTGGAGAGAAAAATGTAAAAATGTCTAATTTGATACATGATAGCTCAATCGGCTAGGAACCACGCCCTATGAAGTGGATCGGAGGTCACTAATTCGAATCCTCCCTCCTCATTCTTGTGTGGACATGTTAAAAAAAAAAAAAAAAAAAAAAAGTGTAAGTGCAAAATGAGTAAAAGTCTAGGACGAAACCAAAATGTCGATCTTATGGGAATGAGCCAAACCAAAACTTTATTTATTTATTTTTCGGTCCTCACAATTTTTAATTTTTAATTTTTTTTCTCTTTTGGTTGTATTTATGAACTAAAGACTATCCCAGACTATAAATATTAAATAAAAATTAAAAAATATTATAGTCTACAATTAAATAACTATAGTCATTAAATAACAACTAAATAACAATAATTTCTAATAAAATACCAATAAAAGAAGTAAACCCATGTACAAACTTTTCGGGATGCCCATTTGGCCACCCGCTCTTTTTTTTTTTTTTTTTCCCCCAAAAAAGTCACTCATTTTTTTTAACATTTACAAACAACTTTCTTCATTTTTTACTCAGAAAAGATTCAAAACTCATTTTATTCACATCAACCCACCTTTGTCTTATCAATCTATTTTCTTTATCATTTCTATTCGACTGACCTGTTTGCTTGTGCTAGCTGACACTGGTAAGGACTACAAAAATTTTATACAATTAGAGCTTTTAGGTTTGAATGGGTAAGGACCAAAAGATTTTTTGGCTAGGGACTACAATTTTTTATACAATTAGGGCTTCTAGGTTTGAATGAGTAAGGGCCAAAAGATTTATTGAGTGGGCAAAAAGAATTTGTAAATATGACCAAAATATTTTGGGAATTTTTATTGGGTAAGCCCAAAAAATTTTGTTGGTAAGGGCTAACAGGGAGAAAGTAAAAATGTTACCATATAATTTTTTTTTTTTTTTTACCTTATCAATTATTTTCTAAGAAATTGGGAGGGGGGGGGGGGGGGGGGGGGGGGTGGGGGGTTGGGGTGTCTTGGCCTATACCGCCCCTCCCCTTCCTCCATCATTGGTGATAGTTCATAGGGTTAATTATAAGTATATTTTTTCCCAAAATAAAAAATAAAAAATTTATTCAAGGTGCTATAATAATGTGAGTTTAATGTCGCAAATTTTTTGAAACTTTTGATTTTAAAATATTTGTTGGAGAGATAAAATGATTCATAAGAACTAAATATAACTATTATAAATGATATGAACATCTCCCGGAGATGCTCTAACCATCAAAAATTCTTACTGGGTTAAACAATCTTAGAAGATGACTTTTATAATAGAGGAGTGTAACATAGTGATAGAGAAAAACTGACGAGGCAATATTTGAATGTGTTGATGATGCTAGAGTTTGTACAAGTATGGGGCAAGGAAATTTGCCATGTTCGGGCTGGGTGTGATTGGTAGTATTCCAATCATACAGAGCTCATGTGGAAGCGGGACAAATGGCTCTGCCTGCGTGGACTACATCAACAATGCCGTCGAACTTTTCAATGTTGGGCTTAAATCACACGTGGCTGCTCTTAATCACAATCTAACCTGCGCTTCTTTTATCTTCATAAACTCTACTAGAATCACGTCCACCAGTCCGCTTCTAGGTATATCACCTTTATTTGACTTATTCAATTAGAGTTTATTTGAGATTGCGTTAGAACGCTTAGAAAATATTTTTAGTACGTAAAATATTGTGCCAAACAAAAGTTGACATATTTGGTAAATATTTCAAAAGTATTTCTTTGACTTTTTTATTTTAAGGGCATGTTTGAATATGCATTTGAATAGCTTAAAAGTGCGTTTAACACTCAAAAAGTTTGTTTGATGAAAAAAGTACCTGTGATAAAAAAAATTAAAGGCACTTTTAAGGGTCTAAAAAGCTGAAAAAATAGCCAAAACGCATTTTTGCTAAAAATGCATTTTGATTTAAAAGCTCTATTTCTCAAACACAATCTTAAACATGCTCTAAAAATGGCCAAAACATATTTTTGGCAAAAGCTTAAAAATGAAACTTTTGCCAAAAATCATTTTTTGACTTAGAGCCTGTTTAAGATTGCATTTGAGGGGACTAAAAGTGCTTTTAACATTCAAAAAGTTCGTTTGAAGAAAAAAATATTTGTTTGGTAAATAAATTAAAATCGCTTTTAAGGGTAAAAAAATGCTAAAAATTATCAAAAGGCACTTTTGGTGAAAGGTTAAAAATAAAGCTTTTACCCAAAAGCTCTTTTTGACTTAAAAACTTAATTTCTCAAACGCAATCCTAAATAGATTCTTAAAAGCTCTATTTATCAAACACAATTGAGTTAAAAATAATAAAGCCTTTTAGCCTTACAGATAAAAATAAGAAATTTATTTTTAAATGTGCGTTTTCTTCCTTTTAAAGTAAAAAAATCAAATAAGTATTTTTGAAATTTTTTACCAAATCCATCAGCTTTTTATTTGGCAAGGCTTTTAAGTATTAAAAGCACATTTTAAATTCTTTAACGCAATCCTAAATAGGCTCTAAGAGCATTTTTGGAATTGCGTTGAAAAATATAACTTTTAAAGTTTTTTCTTTTCTTAGAAACTTTTTTTCACAAAAAAAAAAAAAAAAAAAAAAATTTCATTTTTAAGCTTTTTCAAAAGTGCATTTTAACCCGTCAAAGAAGTATTTTTAAAGTTTTTTTACTAAATGATCAACTTTTTATTTAGAATATATTTTTAAATATTAAAAATACTTTTTAAGCTGCTTTACGCAATCTTAATCCAACTAAATTACTAGTATTATAGATTTACGGTATTGTGAGATTGAGATGGAATTTTGTATCAGCTTCCTTGGTTTCAAACGTTTCCTGCTGTGAAGCGTCGAGCACTACTGGGCTGTGCGTGCCATTGGGAAGTACATGCAGTAACCGGAGCCAATATGCATTTTATGATTCAATCCACCCCACTCAAATTGTTGCTTCGGTGCACGCGGGAAGAGCATACAAAGCTGAGTCTCCATGTGATGCTTATCCATTTGATATTAGCCACCTCGCACACCACTGATATGGGAACAAGATTCTTGTTTCAATTCTATAATATATCAATAATCATTAATTGCTTGGATTTTTGTTCTGACTGTCCTGGAAATAATACCCATAATAAAGAAATAATTAATTTTTTTTTGTTCTAAATTGTCACCTAAATGCAACCACATGGTTTATTTTATAATTATAATTTAAAGTTTGTCTATTTGATGATTTATGAAATCAATGTTTGCGCGTCTTTTAAAAAATTTAAATAATTGTAGAATGATGTACACCATTAAATGAAGAGGATCCTAACTATAAAATAGATACTCTCTTTAAATCATGACCATCCATTTCATTTATAATAGAGAGTCCTTGTCCATACAAGATGACCATGCATATTTACTTAAATGACTAAATCCTCATAAAACAGTTTTGAGAGGAGGAAGGAGCTGATCTCCCCATCCCCTTCTACTCCCTACTCCTACCCTCATCCTCCCCTCCCCCCCCCCCCCCCCCCCCCCGCCCCCGCCCCCCCTTTTTTTTTTTAAGGTGTTTCCGACCAGATCAGCAACTTCGTCATCTCTGCTATGTGTCCGTCCACCTTCCATTGTGTTGTGCTATTCATCTCATCTATGATTTTTGCAAAGTTTTATACTTTATGCTGTAAGAGCTTTTTGCTATGCTTTGTAAGAAATTCATACTTGTGATCTTTAATCAATGAAATTCTCAGATTTTCGTTAAAAAACAAAATGACTAAAATCCAACTCCACAAGTACAAGCCGAATAAAATGGTAATAGATAAGAACAAATTATTGCAATAACAAAATAATGGCAAACCACAAAATATAAACACCCAACAATCAACGCAAAGATTTTGGGTACTAAGTAGAAGCCTTTTGAGAACCTCCAAGCTAAAACTACTCCAAGCCAACGAAACTCAAGTGAAAAATCACTATAAAAAATTCAAGTACAAATAATGTAAACTTACAACTCCTTTGTGAAATACTTAGACTCCATACACAGGCAAACTCCTTGTTTGCCCTTTATCTTGTCGATACGCTCCAGCTCGATCCTCGTTGGCCAATCTTCTATATATGACGTCCTTATTGACCTATCAGCAGACTTTGAACTGTTGAAGGTTTATATGGAGGTGTGTGGTTTGAACAACAAACTCCAAGAAAGGGAAAGCATCAATGGCTCTTAAAGGTTAAGCTAGGCAACCTCTCAAGAGATTTTAAGGCTTATGCTTCACCCATTACACATTGAGCAACCTTATCTATTAATAGGTTGTGTAAAAAACGAGCTGCAATGTCTAAAAAGGAACGAAACAAGTCCAAATAGTCACTAGTGTTTCAACATTAACTCTAGTGATAGCTCAGCAACGCCACAATGATCCAGGTGACGGTGCTCTCTTGAAAAATCATTTCAATAGGTAGTGTCATGACAATCCAAGTGACAATCTTCCGGGCATCCTCTGAAACAAGCAGCATCACAATGGTCTTGTTGACGGTCCAGGTGATGATGGTCTTAAGAGTCACCTGGAATGAGCAGGGTGACAATGAACTAGGTGACAGAGCCCTCGAGGACTAAGTAACCACAATCAGAAGTGTCTTCGTCTTCTGACTAAAAGATAAAACAAGTCCACAAGCATAAGAAATATAAGACTTCGCATAATATTTGAGAGAAAATTCTCTGATTTGATAATAATTCAATGATTCTGGGTTATTCCATTACAAACTAGCCTATTTATAGAAGACAAATACTTGTAGAGAAAGTAAACATAATCCAAGTAGCAATAGTAAACCTAATCCTAATAAGGAAAGAAAAATAATTAACACAAATCTAATCCTATTAAGGAAAAAAAGTAAAGTCCTAATAAAATAAAATCTTGTACAAATAAAATCCTAATATAAAATTGATAATCAGTTGGAATCGTGACTATCTTTTCGTTTGTACTTCTATTTTTCTAAAAACGAGTTTTGATCAAACGGTACTGCTCCAATATTATTTTTGATATCTTTCTTATTTTCATTTTCGCTGAAGATATGGGTTAATATTGTCCAACATCAGTGACAATGCTCTCAGGGAACCACAATTCATGTCAGGATGGTTGGTAACAATCAAGGTGAAGGTTTCAAAAACACAACACATATAAAGCCTAACTTTTTACACCAAAATACTTAAGTGATAAAAGGTTTAGAACCCTCGTTTTGATTACCGAATTGAGCTAATTTCTAAGAGCTAACAATCTACTCATTTGGCCATTTGGTGACAAAACCAAACAACATCATAAAATAAAAAATTATAGGAAAATTTTTCGGGCCCATTTGGTTCATGGAATGGAATAGCTATTCCATACCATTTTTTTATTTGATAGGGACCTATTCATAGGAATAGTTATTAGGAATAACAATTTACATATAAGGAGGAATACCTATTTCTCTAAAAAACTGAAAGGAATAAACAATGTTTTCCGAGAAAAAAAATAAAAAAATAAAACATAAAAATTCCTTTTAAATTTGAGTTTTTGAAAAATAAGAAATCAAGTGGGTTTTTTTGGTAATTTTGGTTTAATTCAAATTAGGGCATATCTCTTGTCACCAAACTAAAAAAAATGAAAAACTATTATGTTAGTTTTTAGGTTGGCTAATTTGGTGTCCAAAAGTGTAATTTCTTCTCGGGTGAAGCTTCGTTTGCAAGAGCGTTTGCTGACGTCCGAAGGACTGCATTATATAATGAAACCCGAGAGCTCTATTCGTTGGACCTTCCGAGCGTTATGTGTTCTATAGTAAAACTCGAGAGCTTTGTTCATTGGGCATTCACAGGGCCTTTCGAACAACTGTGGCACTTAGTGCATCCAGAGAGCTCAGTTCCCGAGGTTGTTCGTTGTGGGTTCAAACGAGAGATGTCATAGAAGAAGTTTCACCTAACCGTTCGCTATGGGTTGTGACGTGTTTTAAGTGAGTTCTCATATTAGCCATTTAAAGAAGAAAAAAAGTGTTAGTCATTTAAAACACACGAATTCAGTCGTATGACATGGGTGTGAAATGTAACATTTCTCTTCTTATTTTTATTTCTCGAGTAATGTTATTCTCGACAATCATTTTACATCGGATGACATGAAATTGATGTGGAAAACAATACTATTCTTAGTTGTCAAGGTTGTGGCTAAGGAAATATCAAGCCACAACTATCGCAATTTGACCTTTAAAAACCAACATCAATATTGCAACCATATAAACAAGAGTAATGCTAGAAGTCTCTCTTGTATCCCTTCAAGAATGATGTGCCTTTTAAAATTACCATTGGGTTTGTGATTGACCACTATTAAATTTTGATCATATGGTAACTTTCAAAGCATTTCAGTAACAAATGAGTTAACAAGTCAAGTTATATATATATATATATATATATATATATATATATCTTTGTATTAAAAAAAAAAATTGTATTGTCGTATTCTCATAGGTGTGCCCTTGGACTATACGAAATTTATAACTTTTTAAAGGAACTACCGCACTCATGTAAAAGTCATTTCAGCAAATTCAGTAACAATAACAAATGAGTCTAACATTTTAAAGGAACTACCACACTCATGCGAAAGTCCTTTCAGCAAATTCAGCAACAATAACAAATGAGACAACAAGTCAGGTAACATGTATATATACATATATTAAATTATATTTTACTATAAATAAATAAAATTGTATTGTCGTATCCTCATAGGTGTGCCCTGGACTATACGAAAATTCTGATTTTTTAAAGGAACTGCCGCACTCATGTAAAAGTCATTTCAACAAATTGCATTCACGATTTGCGACAATTGAATGAGACGTCTTATGTGTATATGTGTATTTATCATACATATTTTATATTGGCTAATGTAAAATGTCTTAAGTGGCTTCTCATATTAGTGAATAATTTTTTTTTTTTTTTTAAAAAAAGCTATTTAAAACATGTCATATCAACCAGTGTGTGAAATGATTCATAAATGAAGTTGAAAAGTAGCATTATTCTTCTTATTTTTAGCTGAGTAATGCCGAATAATACTACTTTTTATACACATTTATTACACTCATTTTACACCGGCTTGCATGACACGTTTTAATGATTTTACATGTCAGCCACTTAAGACACACCACATAAGTTGGTGTGATAAATGGGAGTGAAGAATAGCATTACTTGTGTAATGCTATACACTACACTAATATCCAACTTTAATCCCACTATGCTAAAGTTGTAGGATTTAGTAGCCAATGAATATTTTTGTAATAAGGTTTGATTCAAAGGCTATTAAACCATGCCACGTCGGAGAGGACGGCCAACTATGGCTACTCTACCTGATTGTTACAATGGTAACACATGCCCTTTGAAAATTGCTCAAAAGAGGCCTAGACGACGGCAACCCTAGGCACTCCCTCAAGACCAATTGAGTCATAGCCTGGCCGAGCCCCATGAGGATATTAGTGGATTCCCAAGGCGACTAATATTAATCACACTTGTGTGAGTGATTCTTCACTGCGGAGAGTCAAACCCACGCCCTAGTACATGTCTGGACCTTATAAGAATTTTCTTGAGACCATTGAACCACTGCCATAAGTGGTAGCATAGTGGATATTTGTGTGATATATAATGTTACTCTCTTTAATTTTCGAGTAAGGCTCAAATTCACACTTATTTATCACACCCATATCACATATGACGCGTTTTAAACGACTTCTCATGTTAGTCATTTAAGGAAAACAAAAGTGTTTGCCACTAAAGACACACAAATTCAACCGTGTGACATGAGTATGATAAATGGATGTGAAGAGTATCATTTTTCTTTTTATTTTAGTTCTCGAGTAATGCTATTATTTACAATCATTTTCTACCAGATGACATAGAATGAATGTGATAGGGGAAACTTCAGAAAGCCCTCCTAAACTTTCAGCCGTTTTGACAAGCAATCCCTGAATTTTCAAAACTCTCACTTAGGCCCCCTGAACTTTGGTTTGCTCTCACTTTGGACCCTTTTAACATTAAATTCAAATAATTTGACTTTTTACCCTCCCCCAAAACTACGTCGTTTTGTGTCCTAAAACTACAATACCTACCCAGCCCAAAACGACATCGTTTTAGGCATGATTTATTATTATTATTTTTTTAGAAAAGAAGAAAAGCAAAATTTTTTTTTTTTAAAAAAAAAACGAAATCGGGGTGGCTCCAGCCACCCCTTGGCCAAAATGGGGTGGCTGGACCACCCCCAAGGGGTTGGGGGTGGTTTCGGCCACCTCATAGTGGCCGGACCACTCCCATGGCCAAGGGGGTGGTCTGATCACCCCCAGACCGGCTAGGGGTGGCTCAGCCACCCCCTTGGCCAAAAATGGGGTGGTTCGGCCACCCCATTTTGGCTAAGGGAGGGGGTGGCTGAAGCCAACCCCGATTTCCTCTTTTTTATTTTTTATTTTATTTTATTTTATTTTTATTAATATTATGCTCAAAACGATGTTGTTTTGGGTTGGGTGGTGATATAGTTTTGAAGCCCAAAACGGTGTAATTTTGGAGTCCAAAACGACGTAGTTTTGGTTGAGGGTAAAATGGGTATAAAAAGTCAACTTGTTTGACTTTAACGTTAAAAGGGTCCAAAGTGAGAGCAAACCAAAATTCAGGGGGCCTAAGTGGGAGTTTTGAAAATTTAGGGGGTGCTTGTCAAAATGCCTGGAAGTTCAGGGGGCTTTCTGAAGTTTTCCCATAAATAAATGTGAAGAATAATATTATTCCTAGTTGTCAAGGTTTTGGCTAACGAAATATCAAGCCACAACTATGGCAATTTCGTCTTTAAAAACCAACAACAATATTGCTATCACATAAACAACATTCCCTACTTTTTCTCACCTACAAGGAAATAATGGTGATAAGCTTCAAGGGTTGCTACACAGTGAAGCCAGCAGAGGCAACATCAAACGACACCCTACCCTTATCAGAATTGGATCAAATTGGCACCATAATTCATGTTCCCACAATCTATTTCTACCAGTCGACGCTAAACTGGCTTTCACCACCTCACACCATAACCAACACCCTTAGAGACTCATTGAGCCGAGCATTGGTGCCTTTCTATCCTCTAGCAGGCCGCCTGCGGTCGATTGCTGGAGGCCGTCTCGTGCTTGACTGCAATGCCGAGGGGGTTCTGTTCTTTGAAGCCGAATATGAGGCGAAACTAGACAACATCGACCACTTGACTCAATCTCCAGAGTATCATTGCCTTTTCCCAAGTGTAGACTACAACATCCCAATCCATGAATTGCCATTAATGTTGGTGCAACTCACCAGGTTCAAATGTGGGGGAATTAGCCTTAGCCTAACGATATCACATGCTGTTGTTGACGGACCAAGCGCCCTGTACTTCACTTCTGAGTGGGCTAGGCTTGCTCGGGGTGAGCCATTAGGGACGGTGCCATTCCTTGAACGTAAAGTGTTGCAAGGTGGGGATCCCCGACCACAGACTTCTCCTAGCCTCGACAATTCAGAGTACAACCCTCTACTGGTGTTGCCCGAGCAATTGGACAGTGTAGAGGAGGGAAAGAAGGAGAATACGGTGGTTACTCTAAATCTTTCCACAACCCAGGTTGAGAAGCTCAAGAACATGGCGAATGATGGTAATGTTCAATCACCACTTCTCTCAAAAACTTAAACTGATAGAAAATGATCAATTTACTCGGTATTCTAGCACTCCCTCTTGCGTGTTAGCTCGAACTCTACCTTAATAAATAAGGCCCAACATGTGCAGACTCAATGTTCGAACTTAGGACTTTTGATTCTGATACGATATTAAGTCACCACTTATCTATAAAACTTAAGCTAATAGGAAATGATAAATTTAACCATTTAATTAATATTGTAACAGGTAAAATTAGTGATAGTGGCCATGCTTACACTCGGTACGAGACGATAGCTGGACACATATGGAGATGTGCATGCAAGGCACGTGAACTCAAAGATGAACAGCCTACAGCAATAGCTGTTTGGGTTGACTTAAGAAACCGCATGAATCCGCCGCTACCACGAGGGTATCTCGGCAATGCAATTCTTGATGTTATTGCAAGGAGCCATGCGGGGGAGTTGATGAACAAACCATTAGGCTATGCTTCAAGAAGGATAAGACAAGCTATCAACAAAGTGACGGATACATATGTGAAGTCAACCATTGAATTTTTGAGAAATCAGCATGACTTGACGCGCTTTCAAGCAATCGAAGGGCCTTTAATTGGAAACCCAAATGTCGAGGTAGTGAGCTGGTTGACGCTGCCAATCTACGGCATTGATTTTGGATGGGGCAAGGAGAGTTACATGGGGCTGGGAGCGCATGATTGTGATGGAGACTCAATAGTCCTTCAGAATCCTATTGGAGATGGATCTTTGATGGTGTTGTTGTGTCTACAAGTGGCTCATATGGATGCGTTTAAGAGGCACTTCTATGAAGATATCATATAATTTGTAGGGGGAAAGAAAGGAAAGGAAAGAAAGGAAAGGAAAGAATATATTATAATATATAATATTACATGCTTCTAAAATTGACAAACTAGGTAGAAAAAAAAAATCATTATTAAGAAAATAAGCCTATATGCATGATTTCAAGTAAGAAATTTCTTGAATAAATAAATATACTACAATGCAGTTGAAAAATGTAGCGATTTGGAAAAATTCATGTTTGGAATCAATCCTTGCCGTTTTCCTACCTTCAAAGTTGGTTAGGATCGGATCATTGATAGGATTTCATTTGTAATAAAGTCTCTTCAAATGTAATACTTTGGTCGTTAGGGTTACGTTTGATAACTAATGCCTCATAAGCGCAAGGAAACATAAGGAGACCCAGAGCTTTAAATGTAGCTAAATGATAGTTTAAAACATTAAATGCATAAACATAAGGTCAAGAAAAATTTAAAGGTTAATACATTTTTTTTTTTAATTTTTTATTTACATGCCTGCATAAGGGGAGGGAAATGAAGGAGGGGAATTCGATCTAGTGATCTCTGTTTTATGAGACGTGATTTCTAGCCGATTAAGCTACCTCTTGGGGAGTAAAGGTCAATACAAATTAAACCCATTTAATGTCATAGAGGTCATCATAGTGCCCAAAGGCACAATACCTAGTGTATGACGTAAAAGATGCTCGTTTGGGTGGTGTGACTTTTTTCTATTCTACTCAACTTAACTCAAAATTGTGAATATTGAGGAGAAAAAAGATTTAAGATTATGTTTTGGTTGTTTGAAGAGTATAAAATCTAATAATAAAAAATCTAATTAAAAATTAAATAATGTATATTAAAAAAAAAAAAAAAAATTGGGGTGGCTAGGCCACCCCCGAGGTTTGTGGGGGTGGCTCAACAGTGGTTTTAGGGTGGCTCGACCAACCCGAAAATAGGCGGAGGTAGCTGAGCCACCCACTGAAAAACCACTCTGGGATGGCCAAGCCACCCTAGGGGGTGGATGGGCCACCCCTGAAATGGATGGGCCACCCCCGAATTTTATGGGCCAAAAACTGCATAAGGTGGTTGATCCACCCCAAGAGGGTGGATTGGCCACCCTCAAAAGTAATGCGGGTGGTCTGGCCACCACCCCTAAATATCTATATTTTTTAATTTTCTTGATTTTTAAAATTTTTATTAATGTTTTTTATTAGTTGGGTTGAAACATTTTGAGTTGAGTTGAGTGTTACTAGTGTCAACTCAATCTAAAAAAAGAGAATCAAAAGTTGAGAAGAGTTGGGAAGAATTGCCTTCCCAAACCCCTTGGGGATCAAAGGTCAATACAAATTAAACCCACTTAATGTCATAGAGGTCATCATAGTGCCCCAAGGCACATAAGATGTAGGACATAAAAGTCCTAAAGGACTTTTAAAAAAAAAAAAAATACTTATTTTATAATCATGTTCCTACTAGGAGTATATTTACTTTCCCTACTAAGATACATTTACTACTAGAACTAGGTTTACTTTAGAACAAGTATTTCTCTTCTATAAATAGGCTAGTTTGCAATGTAAAGCTCACTCAATTGAATTATTATCAAGTCAAAGAATTTCTTTCAAATACTCTACGAAGTTTTATTTTTCTTTTAGTATGCAGGCTTTCTTTATTTTTTTAGTCAAAAGATGCATACGCTTCTAATTGTTGTTACTTAGTCTTCCGCTACGTCAGTTGGTATTGGAGCATGCTTTATCCTATTCATGGCCAATCAACACAACGGTGACAATCCCTGTAACGACGCCACTCGTGACAAGAAAGCTCTTTCAAGAGCCAAATTCCAAGAGTTCCAGTTGCAAGAGATGATGGAATGCATGCAAATGGGTCCTATTTGAAATCACAAGGACAATCTTGCTTAAGATGACATTGGGATCCGAGTGAGGCCTATTCATCACCAATGACCTGCACCCATAAACCAACCACGAGCTTATGACAATCTTAGTGACGATGAAGACTTTGCTGAAGAGGTGTTTGAAGGGGACGTTGGGGTAGATCGAAGGGGTGGATTACATAGAGGTGCCAGTCGTGGAGGTACAGGCTTTAGAGGCTACGAGCGCAGTGGCGCTGGCCATATGGATAATTCGATGAAGGCGCTAGCAATCAGGATGCTTATGGAGAGCAACCCAGGTTTCAAGATTACGGTAGGGAGGAATCCCATGAATACCGGATGAAGATTGATCTCCCATCATTCAACGGGTATCTTCACATCGAAGATTTCTTAGATTGGGTGATGGAGGTAGAGAGGTTCTTTGATTATATGAGTACTCTTGAGGATCGCAAGGTGAAGTTGGTGGTGTACAAGTTCAAGGGATGAGCTTCTGCTTGGTGGGAATAGTTACAGGTTTCTCGAGCCCAACAAGGGAAGGGACTCATGATGTCATGGTTGAAGACGAAGCAGCTACTTAAGACACGGTTTTTACCACCAAACTTTGAGCAACAACTATTCCAACAATACCAAGAATGTCGACAAAGAGGTCGAAACATCCAGGCGTATGTTGATGATTTCTATCGCCTATCCACGCGGAATAATCTCACGGAGAGCAAGGCTCAACAAGTAGCAAGGTTTATTGGTGGATTACATGTGGCGATCCAAGACAAGGTCTCTATGCATCATGTCTTCACTTTGACTGAGGCAGTTAGCTTGGCAACTGATGTGGTATTTTTGTGTCCAAAAATATCAATAATAAAAATTACCACTCGCAATAGTACGAATCTTGTAGGATAGGTCTATACTGAGGGTGTCGAACCTCAAGGACTACAGGGGTTTAATTATCAAAATTTGAAAGATTAAAATTAACTTAATTCAAAGAGAATGATTTGTTTGTGTAAATTCAATGTGCATAAAAATAAACGGAAATAAAGGGAGTAAATTTATGAGAGAGAGAGAGAGTAGGGTATTGACTTCACCACAATCCGCACATCAATGGTTAACCATATTTAATTCTAACAATTCATTCTATGCATGTTATAATTTCAACAAGAAAACATATAAAAATAATCTCATACAATCAATGGAATAGCATAACCCACCTTCGGTTGGCACGGACCGTCTACTTAAATTACACTAAACTAGGGTGTAGTACGGTCCGTCTTTCCTAGATAGGGTCTATCTAACCCTATTGATTGCATGCCAATTAGGAACCATTGTATAACCATCATTCTTATAATCACAGAAAATAAGAATGATTTGAGTTCAATAATAGTAAAATAATTTTTAAGACAATATAAGAATTTTACTAATATTGAATTGGAATTTAAAGAACAATTGCATTTAATATGAAGAATAGAAATCAATTGTAGCAATCCTCAGGGTTATATAATCAACATGCATAAATTGAAAGACTAGAAATTAAATACAATCAAACCATTGTGTTTGGAAAGGGCTACATCAATACCCCACAATTGGGTTTAGCTGCTCATGATCTTCTAGGCTCTACAGACAATTTACTGAAATTTTAGCTCTAAGAGGCAGTGTGTCTGTTTACAATGTTTAGAGCCCTATTTATAGGGATTTGAAAAACCCTAAAACCCTAGAAATCCTTAGAAAATCGGCAGTCAGTCTCCCAGTCCAATTGGGAGACTGAAAACCAAGCCCAAGCTGGAAAAGGATTCTTGCTGTGCACTGTACGCCCGTGTGCGCTCGAGCGCACTGCGCTCGAGCTTAGCTTTTGTGCGCACGAGCGCATTGCGCTCGATCCCTGGCCGCAGAAGCTCGAGCGCAGGTGCGCTCGATCCCAAGGGTACTACGATCGATCCTAGCTCTAGAATGCTCAATTTGTTGTCCTTTTAAGCCCAATTTCCAATGGTTTGTCACATAAGACCTGAAACATAAAAACAAAACAAAATCAAACAAATAACAATGCTAAGGAATTAACATATGTAAATTAAGGGGCTTGAATGTGCAACATTCGGCTCTTATCACACCCCCCAACTTACATATTGCTAGTCCCTTAGCAATATAAACAGAAAATAAATTGAAAACAAAAAGATAAATCCAGCTTTTGTGGGATGTACGGTTGTATTTAGCATATGCAACAAGCCTTTTAAACCCCTTGGAGTTCCCTAGGGGACGAGTGAAGTCTCGTGAGGGTTTTCCAGGAATGATACCCACAAACATTTTCTAACCATGTAATTCCTAAGAATGCAATCTCATGACCATCATGGTTCTCAGTCATTAACAGGCTTAATAAAACAAACACCAGCTTCACAATTTCAGGAAATTACAACTTAGTTTCAATCATGGCAATTATGAGATATTATAGAATTCAATTAGTGTATGTGAACTCAACACATAGTCAAGGGATTTCAAAACTAATCTCAATCATGGATGGATCAATCTCAAAATTCACTGGACTCCCCATCGGATAAAACAACCAAGGCAACAATTTCCTCCTTTTTTTTTTTTTTAGCTCACTTTGCTCCCTTAAGCTTTCTGATTGACCCATTTATTGAGTGTTGGGCCAATGACTCCCAAACCATATGGTTTTAGGGCATTAGGTGTAAAGACACCCCTAAGGATTTACAACTCGGGTCAAAAAGGCTACAAACCTTAGCTACTTTTTTCTTCTTTTTTTTTTTTTTTTTTTTTTCAATCAAACCAAACTTCTCACTTTTTGACACGAACACTCACTGCTTAATGAGGCAAGAGGTCCGGTTACTTGGTGGAAAGTTTAAAATGATTTTTTTTTTTTTTTTTGGAATTATGCCAAGGTCATTTTCCCACTAAGTTACCCAATTTATTCCAAATATTGAAACCAGACAGTATTGATTCTAGATTTTATGCCCCACAGAATACATACTGGTGTGCATGTGAAAATCAAATTGAAACAAGTAATATTTCATGCTGCCAATGAAAGTAACACAATTTTAATTCCTTAAGCAAGTGATCATGTGTTTGTCATATTAAGCCCATCAATGAATTTCAAATCACAATAGAAAATCAATTGCATGCTCAGAATTAACATGTCCCACACCCCCCAACTTAAAATGCACAGTGTCCTCAGTGTGTGGAAAACAACAACAAAACAGTGCAAGGGATAAAGGCACCTAACCTGTCACTGTGGCGTAGAAGAAGATTCCCCGGTAGCAGGTGGCAGTTGTGCTAAAATGGCGCGCAGCAGCTCTTGCA
The DNA here is from genome assembly GCF_965113065.1 of Corylus avellana. Taxonomy (NCBI): domain Eukaryota; kingdom Viridiplantae; phylum Streptophyta; class Magnoliopsida; order Fagales; family Betulaceae; genus Corylus; species Corylus avellana. Next base: position 13,563,477 of record NC_142498.1, read on the forward strand.
GGGCTTCAAACCGTTCATCTGCCCGGCTCTTGTCCTCCGCCCTCTGGGTAGCAAGCTCAGATCGAAGCTCTTGCAGTTCTTGCTGGAGGGACTCATACTGTGACATGGTGATAGTAACGATCGGTGGCGTTCCCTCTCGGTTCACCGGCTCAGCTGCATCTGGCTCAATGTGTACAGGCCCATCAACTTCCCGAACGACCTCAGCTGCTGCAGGTTTCCAACGGCGTCTCGGCAAGGGAATAACTCTGGTTCCACTGGATCAGGCCAAACTGGGGGTGTCTAGAGATCGGCCCATCAGCGGGTATACCCTTAATGCCGCGGGTCTGCAGGATATAGATGAGGAGGAAAGGGAATGGAAGCCCCCATGAAGACGAGCCCTGTGTGCACCTCACAATCGCCCCGTCCCAGAACTTATGTATCTGATCCCAAATGAGCTGGGGGATGAAAATCCAAAAGCCTCTCTAAAAGGCGTAGAGAGCTGCAAGGAAGGGGCCACGCCGCTGAGTCTTGTGGCCGAAGGGACACACATTCCGCTGCAAGACAAAGTCCACGAACCATAGGCAGGAAGGCAACAGGACCTTGCTTGTGCAATTGCGGAGGTCGTCGGTGTAACGGCCGCGGCACAAATCGTCCACAATATATTGCAGTGTGAGGTCGGACGGTAGGTCTGAATACCGAGGAGAACCATCCCAAGCCAAAATGTCCGACGAGCAAGTATGCGAACATTGCAAAGCAGCAGCAATGTCGTCGGGTATTAGCTCAACATCCATGCCCGCCATTGATGAAGAAAGGAGGCCCGGCCGAGTACCGTCGAAGGTAAGGTGGGCATAAAATTCCCGGACCAGCCCTTCGTAAGCGACGGGGCTGATTGGCTGGAATAGGGCAGTGAGGCCGCGGCGTTGACATTCTTTGACCGCCCACTTAGTTGCTTGGAGGCTTCAGAAAACGGTGTCGACGGCAAAGGAGGTCTCCAAGATCAGCTTCCGTTGCTTCCCACGGCGTGGTAACGGTTGGGATGGGGCCTCGGGGGTGGTCTCCCGAGTAGGGGAAGAGCGGGATGTGGAAGCAATGGCCGAAAGCAAGGCCGGGCTTCGTTAAGGCATTTTCTCGAACACTTGGTGGGCACTTCAAAAGAAGGGTGGTCAAAAACCACGTTGCTCGGCAGCCCAACCCCTGCAAAATGAACAAAAACCAACACAGAGCAGTCTGTGTACCCACGGACTGCTGATTACAGAAAAAATTGGGACAAAAATGGGGACTGTGAAGTGGTTGGGAGAAGGGGAACTATGGGAGAAAAATTTGGTCGGGGAGGGAGAAAAAGAGTTGGGGAAAGGCCAGTGGTGGCGGCGGTGGGAGTTTCGGTGGCCGTAGGAGGTGCGGCGGTGATTAGCTGGCGTGGGGCGGAGGTTCAGTGGTGGGTGAGGGCAGTGTGGCGATGGGGAGGTGCGGGGAAGGGTTTGGGGGATTCGGCGCTTGGGAAAGAATTGGAGCAAAGAAAAGGGTGTCGTGACCTAAAATGGTCATGTGAGACCCCTGAACATGTGCGCTCGAGCGGCACTAGCATGCGCTCGATCGCACTCGTGTAGAGGGTGGAATGGATGTGCGGGAATACGCTCGAGCGCTCCTGAAGGTGTGCTCGAGCGCATTCGTGCAAGTGTGTGGCAGTGTGGAACTGCTGCGCTCGATCCCACGTAGCGTGGGCTCGAGCACAGGCCCGTGGTATGGGATCGAGCGCACAGTGGGTGCGCTCGAGCCCAGGGTGTCAGTGCCCTAATCAGAAAAATAGACGGGATCCGTCAAATCGACGTATTCCACGTCTATACCTGGCTCAAAGCGTTCGATGCAGGGCTTCAACCTTTGACCGTTGACCTCGAACAGAGTGCCATCCTTTGGGTCCCGCACCTCGACGGCGCCATGGGGCGACAGCGAGGTGACTATGAAGGGACCGTCCCATTCGGAGCGGAGCTTTCTAGGGACAAGCCGGAGTTTGGAATTGAAGAGCCATGCTTTTTGGTCCAGTACAAATGTCTTGGGCAAGATATGTTGGTCATGAAAAGCCTTAGTCCTCTCTTTGTAGAGGCGAGCACTATGATATGCATCTCGCCGCAACTCCTCCAACTCTGTCAACTGAAGTGTTCGGTGGGGACCGGCAGCTTGCATGTCGAAATTGAACTGCTTGATTGCCCACATAGCCTTGTGTTCTAATTCCACAGGGAGGTGACACGCCTTGCGATATACCAGCCTATAGGGAGACATTCTAATGGGAGTTTTGTAAGCTGTGCGGTAGGCCCATAATGTATCATTGAGGCGCAAGGACCAATCCTTTCGGTCTGGCCAAACCGTCTTCTCCAGAATATGCTTAATTTCGTGATTAGAAACTTCCACTTGGCCACTTGTTTGAGGATGGTAGGGAGTGGCTACCTTATGTGTGACAGAGTACTTGAGAAGTAAGGCCTTGAAAAACCTGTTGCAAAAGTGTCTACCTCCATCACTGATGATAGCCTGAGGAGTACCAAATCTGCTGAAAATGTTGGCTTGGAGGAACTTCACCACAACCTTGTGATCATTTGTCTTTGTTGCAATGGCTTCTACCCACTTAGAGACATAGTCCACTCCTACCAAAATATACTCATATCCACAAGATGGTGGGAAGGGTTCCATGAAGTCGATACCCCAGACATCAAAAATCTCGACAATAAGGATGGGGTTCAATGGCATCATGTCCCTCCGAGACATTGCTCTTAGGTGTTGACATCTCTCACAAGCTCGGCAGAAGTCATAGGCATCTGTGAACAAGGTGGGCATGTGAATCCGCATTGTAGAACCTTGGCTGCTGTCTTCTTGGCACTGAAGTGTCCTGCACAAGCTAGAGAATGACAAAAGGTAAGAATGCTGGAAAATTCACTCTCAGGGACGCAATGTCGGATGATCTGATCAGCACAATACTTAAATAACTCTGGATCTTCCCAATAATAGAACCGAACTTGCTTGAAGAAGCGGTCCTTATCTTGCTTAGACCAATAAGACAGAATCCGACCTGTAGCTAGATAATTGACAATGTCGGCATACCACGACGGATTTCTCAGAGTAATTTCCAATAGTTGCTCATCTGGGAAAGAGTCATGAACGGGAACCGGCTGGGGTGTCTCAAATAAAATTCATGACAAATGGTCAGCAACAACATTTTCAGTGCCCTTCTTGTCCAGAATCTCAATATCAAATTCTTGCAGAAGTAGTATCCAGCGAATCAACCAAGGCTTTGTTTCCTTCTTGGCCAGCAGATGTCGCAGAGCAGCATGATCAGAAAAAATTATAACCTTTGCTCCCAGAAGATATGAGCGGAATTTATCCAGAGCAAAGACCACAGCTAGCAATTCTTTCTCGGTGGTTGTGTAATTGACTTGAGCATCCATTAGAGTCTTGCTAGCATAATAAATGACATGGGGAAGCTTGCCTACCCGTTGTCCCAAAATTGCACCCACAGCATAGTCAAACGCATCGCACATGATTTCAAATGGCAAAGACCAGTCAGGAGGCTGCAAGATGGGAGCAGAAGATAACAGAGACCGGAGCTTCTAGAATGCCTCGTGACATGCTTCATCAAAGTGAAAAGGGGCGTCCTTAGCAAGCAAGTTACATATGGGCCTTGAAATTTTACTGAAGTCTTTAATGAAGTAGCGGTAGAAGCCTGCATGCCCTAAGAAGGAACGGATCTACTTTACTGAAGTGGGCGGTGGTAGATTGGCAAGGAGCTCAACTTTGGCTTGGTCCACCTCAATACCTCTTTTGGACATTATATGGCCCAAAACTATACCTTTCTGCACCATGAAGTGGCTCTTCTCCCAGCTTAAAATCAGATTAGTTTCTTTGCAACGTTGAAGCACCAATGACAAATTATGGAGACATGTATAAAACAAAGATCCAAAAACAGAAAAATCATCCATAAATGCCTCCAAAAATTTCTCCACCATGTCAGAGAAGATAGACATCATACATCTCTGGAATGTGGCAGGTGCATTGCATAAGCCGAAGGGCATGCGTCGGTAAGCAAAGGTGCCAAATGGACATGTGAATGTCATCTTCTCTTGGTCTTGGGGATCAACTGCAACCTGATTGTACCTGGAATAGCCATCTAAGAAGCAATAGTAGCTTTGGCCAGCAAGACGCTCCAAAATTTGATCAATGAATGGGAGCGGGAAGTGATCCTTCCGAGTATGGGAATTGAGCTTCCGGTAGTCGATGTAGACACGCCATCCCGTGGTTGTGCGCTGTGGAACCAACTCTCCAGCAGAATTCTCCACGACAGTGATGCCGAATTTCTTTGGAACTACTTGAGTGGGGCTCACCCATTTGCTATTTGAAATAGGGTAGATGATGCCTGCATCAAGTAACTTAACTACCTCTTTCATCACTACCTCCTTCATGTTGGGATTCAACCGGCGTTGTGCCTCACGAGAAGGTCAAGCATCTTCTTCCAAATGGATCCGGTGCATACAGATAGAGGGGTCAATGCCTTTCAAATCTGCCACGGTCCACCCAATGGCCTCCTTATACTACTTTAACACTGTGAGCAGACTGTCCTCTTGGTCTTTTTGTAGGTTGGAAGCAATGATAACTAGAAGAGTGTTGTTAGACCCAAGAAATGCATACTTGAGTGTTGCGGGCAGGGGCTTCAACTCAAGCTTCGGTGGAGACAGTAGAGATGGAACAGGAGGAGTGCTCGATGTCGCAGGTAGGGGCTCCTTTACGACTCTCCATGGGTAGAAATCTGCACTAGCTGCTGTTTCGAGCAATTCATGGACCTCTTGAATGTACTGGTCGGTGTTGAATTCTTCAAAGTCGAAGTCATTCAGGCAGGCTTCCACTGGATCCTTAGTCAGGAGATTGGGTAGTGAGTCTTCTACATATTCTTCAATGCTGTCCACAAAGAAACACTCATTCTGATCAGGAGCATGCTGAAATGCAGTAAAGATATTCAACCGAACCTTTATATTGCCAAATGAGATCTCCATGACTCTAGTTCGACAGTTGATACAGGCATTCGCTGTGGCTAAGAAGGGATGCCCAAGAATTACAGGAACCAGCTTTTCAGGATTGGGCATAAGCTCGGTATCCAGCACTATAAAGTCAACTGGGAAGAAAAATTTATCCACCTGGATGATCACATCTTCTACAATCCCTCTAGGCTTCTTAATTGACCAATCAGCTAGTTGCAGAATTACTGTGGTGGGCTTCAGCTCCCCTAGGCCGAGCTGCTAATACACTGAATATGGTAGTAAATTCACACTAGCTCCCAGATCTAGGAGTGCCTTATCAATCTCTCGTTTTTCGATGATGCAAGAAATTGTAGGAGCCCCGGGGTTTTTGAACTTCGGAGGAGTGTCGTGCTTAATCAGGGAACTCACTTGCTCAGTCAGAAGAACTTTCTTGGGGATGTGGTTTCTGGTCTTCCACTTTTGAGTACACAAGTCTTTAAGGAACCTGGCATAGGCAGGCACTTGTGCAATGGCATCAAGAAGGGGGAGATTGATTTTTACCTCTTTGAACATCTCCATCATTCCTTGTATTTTCTCTCCTTGTTTCCCGAAGTGGGAAGGTGCCTTGAGACGTTCTAGGAAAGGGGCCGGTGGCTCATATGGGATCTCTGGAGTGGACGCTGCTGATGACGAAGCCTCATTGCTCGCTTGCTTACTTTTATCATTCTGCAGATTCTGTGCAACCTCCGTGTGTTCATCCTTCTTCTCCTCCACATGATTGTCAACTATTCTGCCGCTTCTCAACATGGTGATGGCTTGAACTTGCTGATGGTATGAAGTGCCCTCATCTACCATGTAGTGCCCTTTAGGGTTTACCATTGGCTAACTTGGAAGCTTTCCTTTGTCTCTTCTGTTGATGGTGTTGGCAAGTTGTCCGGCTTGAGCTTCTAGCTTGGCAATGGATTGGGAATGTGAGTTGACTATTTCCTCTTGAGATTTGACCGACTGCTTTATCTCGCTGGTCAGCTCATTCATTGCCTTTATCATTCGATCCTCAAAATTAGACTCTGAGGGAGACTAGTAGTGCTGCTGTGGAGGCCGGTAAGTGGAATGAGGTTGGTAGGGCTGTCTGTTGGATTGAGCTTGATTGTGTGGCCCTGGGGCTGGGTTGCCTGAACTTGAATTCTTTCACGAGAAATTTGGATGATTTCTCCACCCAGGGTTGTAGGTATTGGAGTACGGATCATTACCCGGTCTGGAGAAAGCTGCATTAACATGCTCATAAGCAATGTTAGTATAATTTCCAGTAACAGGGCAGTTATTTACATGATGCATAGGACTAGAACAGAATGAGCATGTTTCAGTGTGTGTGTGAGCAGCAGTAGGAGCAAAACCAGCAGTCAACATAAATTGATCTAGCTTTTTGGTGATAGCCTCAACTACTTGGTTGGCCATGTTTGGGGAATGGCCGGCTTCATACAAACTCTCCGTCTTGAGTGCTTTAGGTGCTGGTGCCCTTCGTCTGGTGGAGACCTGCTGAAGAGAATTGTTATTCAAGTTTTCAAACATAGACCATGCTTCATCTTCGCTTTTCAACATGAATGTCCCCCCACATGATGCATCCACCATTTTTCTATTGGACTCGGTCAGGCCATCATAAAAACACTGCACTAGCTGCCATTTTGAGACAGCGTGGTGTGGACATGATCTAAGCAGGCTCTGTAGTCTATCCCAAGTCTCATGGAAATCTTCTCCCTCATACCGGGAGAAGGTAGTGATGGCTCTCCTAGTATCATTGGTCATTCCTATGGGAAAGTACTTCTTAAGAAATTCTTGTTGCAATTGAGCCCAAGAAGTAATAGAGTTAGGTGTTAAGGATTGGAACCAATGTTTGGCTTTTTCCTTGAGGGAGAAAGGAAAAAGACGCATCCTTAGGGCATCCTCAGTGAATCCGTTCATTTTAGTGGTATCACAAATTGCTTCGAAATCACTGAGGAAGTCATAAGGATTTTCAATGCTAAGCCCTAGAAAAGAAGGTAAACTTCGTATAGTGTTGGGCTTAATTTCATAATGGGTTGCTGTAATTTCCGGCAACCGGAGACATGTGAGAGTAGTGTAAGTGGTAGGAAGATAGTGATCTTGCAATGCTACGTGGTTACCATCCCCCATGGTCTCCGTGGAATGCTCTTCTAGCAAATTAGAGTTCTTTTGGGATCTAATTTGTCGAAGGGTGCGTTCAATTTCAAGGTCGCAAGAAATTAATGGAAAAGAGAAAGAACGACAACCTCTCATAAACTAAACAGAACTGTAAAAAGAACAGAAAGAAATAAGCTAAAAAAAACAGAAAACAAACAAGCTTACAAACGGCTTTATATAGCACTCAGGGTTCTGGATGCAAGCTGCCGCAAGTGCGCTTGATCGCACGACAAGGTGCGCTAGAGCGTACTGCCGCAGATGGGTGCGAGCGCACTAGGAGAGGCTCGAGCACTACTGGTCTGGTGCTTGCTGAAGTGCATCCGTGCGCTCGATCGCAGTCACAGAGAAGGCAACTACGAACCTGTTTGCAAATTCTAAAATAAAACAAAAAGCAAAACACAAACAGAATTAAAATTAGCAGAAAAATAAATTATTAAGTTAAAATCACCTTAAATTTTGACAATAAAACCGTTAAGCAGTCCCTGGCAACGGCGTCAAAAATTGATGTGGTATTTTTCTGTCCAAAAATATCAATAATAAAAATTACCACTCGCAATAGTACGAATCCTATAGGATAGGGCTATATTGAGGGTGTCGAACCTCAAGGACTGCAGGGGTTTAATTATCAAAATTTGAAAGATTAAAATTAACTTAATTCAAAAAGAATGATTTGTTTGTGTAAATTCAATGTGCATGAAAATAAACGGAAATAAAAGGAGTAAATTTATAAGATAGAGAGTAGGGTATTGACTTCACCACAATCTGCACATCAATGGTTAACCATATTTAATTCTAGCAATTCATTCTATGCATGTTATAATTTCAACAAGAAAACATATAAAAATAATCTCATACAATCAACGGAATAGCATAACCCATCTTCGGTTGGCATGGACCGTCTACCTAAATTACACTAAACTATGGTGTAGTACGGTCCGTCTTTCCTAGGTATGGTCTATCTAACCCTATTGATTGCATGCCAATTAAGAACCATTGTATAACCATCATTCTTATAATCATAGAAAATAAGAATGATTTGAGTTCAATAATAGTAAAATAATTTCTAAGACAAGATAAGAATTTTACTAATATTGAATTGGAATTTAAAGAACAACCGCATTTAATATAAAGAACAGAAATCAATTGTAGCAATCCTCAGGGTTATACAATCAACATGCATAAATTGAAAGACTAGAAATTAAATACAATCAAACCATTGTGCTTGGAAAGGGCTACATTAATACCCCACAATTGAGTTTAGCTGCTCATGATCTTCTAGGCTCTACAGACAATTTACTGAAATTTTAGCTCTAAGAGGCGGTGTGTCTGTTTACAATGTTTAGAGCCCTATTTATAGGGATTTGGAAAACCCTAAAATCCTAGAAATCCTTAGAAAATCGGCAGTCAGTCTCCCAGTCCAATTGGGAGACTGAAAACCAAGCCCAAGATGGAAAAGGATTCTTGCCGTGCTCTGTACGCCCATGTGTGCTCGATTCGAGATTATGTGCGCTCAAGCTTAGCTTTTGTGTGCACGAGCGCATTGCGCTCGATCCTGGCCGCAGACGCTCGAGCGCAGGTGTGCTCGATCCCAAGGGTACTGCGATCGATCCTAGCTCTAGAATGCTCAATTTGTTGTCCTTTTAAGCCCAATTTCCAATGGTTTGTCACCTAAGACCTGAAACATAAAAATAAAACAAAATCAAACAAATAACAATGCTAAGGAATTAACATATATAAATTAAGGGGCTTGAATGTGCAACATTCGGCGCTTATCAGCAACCCAAGCATAGAAGCAACTAGAAAGGCCTAGAGCACTAACCTGGGATTGAAACCCAAGTGATTCAAAGAGGCCAACACAGGGTCGGGGAAAACAACCTCTAATCCCAATAGTCACACCAAGTCAACTGTTGTGCAAATTTATTTAACTCGTAAGTGCACAGATCAATTGTAGTTAATGGATTACAAGTGCAAGGTCAATCCCAGAGAGAATTGTATTCTTAAAAGAGAAATTTATTTCTAAACTAATTTTACCCTAACCTAGTTCCAAAAGGGTTTTGATTTTGGTTTTGAAAATTAAAAGACTAAACATAAACTAAATAAACTAAGTAAATCAATAGATAAAGGAACTAAGGATGCAGAATCTACACTCACCAAATCATAACAACATATTTTATATTCATCAATATTAATCCAAAGTTCTCACAATTTATATCTTATGTATGTTTTGCTATGCTTCAAAGAATTAATCAAAATCATCCCATGTATGCATTCATTGACCAAATCATAAAAGGAATCTAAATTTAATTAAAACATCAGATGTATCTGTAGAACAAATCACAAGGGATATCTAATTTTTATGAGTTAAAAACCAAGCAATACATTTTGTGAAATTATCCTAAATCACAAGTGTATCCTTGAATCACAATAGGATATCCAAGATCATGCCACATATTAAAAAGAAGTAAAACAATTGAAATAATAAACCAATAAAATCGGAATAACAAAAACTTATAATAAAGCGATGTTGTTCTTTATCGGTAAGGCTTCATCCCCAACCTTAGTTGAGAATTTAGCTCCACATGACTATGAAACTAAAACCTAAACCTACACCTAAAGAAAAACTAAACTAAAAGAAAAGCTATGGATTACATTCTATCCCCAAAATTGTATCCCAAAACTAGTCTTGAAATTATATATCTTTTCTTGAATGAAAAGAAGTCTATTTATAGGCTTAGGAAAGTCCTAGAAGCCCTATTAAACCTAGATAATTCGGAGGTCTGTCTCCCAATCAAAATAGAAGTCTGAAATCGGAATAGGATTCGTCCAAATTTGTGTCCTTTAATTTCGGGGCGATTTTGGCATAGTAACCGTCCAAATTAGGAAAGTTATATTTCACAATGAACTGTATTATTTTGAGTTAGCTTTCCAATGCCGCTTGAATCACTTCAATCTAATATTTGAGCGGAAAGTTATCGTTAAAATACTGAGACATGTGCATAATTTGAATTTGAATCCAATCCGAAATTTTATCCAATCTGAACTATAATCCAATCTGGTCTTTAATCCGATTTAACATTTTCTTGGATTTGGTTAAACTTAACCACATCATCTAGGTTTTCTCAAAGTATGCTTTCTTCCAAACTTTGCATTTTTTCCTTTAAAGCTGTAGTTTTTCTTCAATGACCTACAAAATACTAAAAACACAAAACTAATACAAAACATTAAATAATGATACAACTAAAGGATTAACTAATGTAAATAAAGGGGGTTCAAATATGGAATATTTGGCACTTATCATCATCCAATGACTTCCATGGGAAGGGAGCCAGCAATAGTTGAAACATCCCGAGACAACCAGCTAATAATTTATACACATGGCCCGGTCCAAACAAGTGTTTCAAATGCAACCAACTGAGACACAGGTCACATTAATGTCCTAGAGGCAGAAGGTAAACTTGATCGAACCTGAGCCAAAAGAATGAGCTGAGAATGGAGAGGATGATACACCCAAGTATGAGAAAAAGGAGTTGGTTGACATTGATGAGGGAATCTCACTTTCCCGATCCTTAGTAATTCAACATTTACCATTGACCCCGAGGCAAGTGGATCAATCTTGGAGGCACAAGATTTTTCATACTCGCTGCATGGTCAACTAGAGTGTATGTGATGTGACTATTGATTGTGGTAGCGGGGAGAATGTGGAGTCTAAGGAGATGGTTTCAACGTTGGGTTTGAAAACCGAGAAGCACCCAACCCCATACAAGATCAGATGGATCAAGCCGGGAACTGAGACACTAGTATCCGAGAGATGTCGTCTCACATTTTTGATAAGTATGCATTAATCGGATTTGATTTGCATTAATCGGATTTGATTTTGTGTGATGCGGTAGAGATGGACGCATGCGCCTTAATCTTGAGAAGACCTTGGTAGTTTGACATTGTTGCCCAGCAGAAGGGAAGAGATAATGTCTACATTATCTTTTGGGATGGTTGAAAGATAACATTTCGACCTTTACAAAAAGTCAGGAATTCTACCCATTCCTAGGCTAAGCCAGTCCTCCTGTCCATTGGATAAGAATTCATAGAAGAAGTTAAGGAGGCCCAAAACATCATAGCATTGGTGACTGAGGGAACCCCGGGCTTCGTCTCACAAGAAGTTCCCGAGACAATGCTACCAATGTTAGAAACATTTTGAGACATCATGCTTGAAGAGATGCTTGAGGGACTGCCACCCATGAGAGATATCTAGCACTATATTGACTTAGTGCCATGAGCAAGTCTCTTGAACCTACCACATTACTAAAAGAGCCCAAAGGAGAATACTATTTTGCAAGAGCAAGTAGAGGGTTAATTCAGAAGGGACACTTGTGAGAGAGTATGAATCCTTGCGCAGTATCGGCCCTACTTGTATCGAAGAAAGATGGGAGTTGACAGATGTGCGTGGATAGCCGGGCAATAAATAAGATCATGGTCAAGTATCAATTTCCTATTGCCCAAATAGGCGATATGTTTGATCTGAGGAGCGAATATCATCAGATCTGTATACAACCAGGAGATGAATGAAAAACTAAGGGTAATTACCTTTTCCCCTCATTAACTACAACACATTGTCACTTAGCCCTATGAATTGACAATTCCACTGCCTGACCCTATCAAACTACCATTTTGTACTCGAAAACCCCCCTCCATCAGTCAAAAGCGTTAACTCAGACAATCAGCCCGTCATGTGCACCCCACATGCCATCTTAAAATTTTATATCCCACCGTTTCCCCAATCAACTACAATGCATTGTCACTTTCCCCCCATCAACTACAACGCATTATCACTTTGCCCCCATAAACTGACAACCCTACTGTGGGCAAAAATGGGATAAAAATTTTCAAGATGGCATTTGGGGCACACATGACGGGTTTACTATCTGAGTTAACACCTTTGATTGACAAAAGGGGGGTTTTGGGCACAAAATGGTAGTTTGATAGGGTCGGGTAGTAGGGTTGTCAGTTCATGGGGAAAAAGTGAAAATGTGTTGTAGTTGATGGGGGGGGAAGGTAATTGCCCCCAAAAACTATGTTCAAGAATAAATATGGGCTTTACGAGTGGATAGTGATGCCTTTCAGTCTTTCAAATGCATCGAGCACTTTCATGCGACTCAGGAGTCAGATACTAAAACCTTTTATCGAGAAATTTGTCACTGTCCATTTCAATGATGTTCTTATCTATAGTGACAACCAGATGAACCATCTTGTTAGGTTTTAAATTGGCCTTATTCAATGGAAAATAATGTGTGGTAAGTTTGTTGTTTAAAACCATGGGTTAAGGGAGCTAGTTTTTGTTGGTTTTTATAACTCTCTATTTTCCTGTTAAGAAGAGCGTCAAGACGGGCTCATGATGGTACCTGATGTTGAACTCCCTATTTTCTTGTCAGCTACTTTATCATGACGGGAATGTAACAGGACTAAATAATGAACTCCCTGGTTTCTTGTCAGCTACTTCGTCATGACTGGATTGAAGAAGGAACTCCCTGGTTCCTTGTCTGATGGATAGTTAGGATAGGACACGTGATGCAAATGAAAAAGAAGCTCCCTAGTCTCTCGTTAGATGCTCCGTCAGGATGGACTCGTAACGAGGATGAGTTATGTTTGTTCTTCACGCCATGGCAACACTCCTTTCCCGTTAGGACGTGGACTTTTCCAGATCTCGAATCTGTGAATTTTGTTCATCATGTCTTAACGCGTAATGAGTCCTGTTAAGACGTGATGAGTAAAATATTTTTCCTATAAAGGCTCTTTCCTATTATAGTTGAAGATAGTGTTGTGCAAATTTTAATACTCACATGTGCACAAATCGATTGTAGTTAATGGATTGCAAGTGCGAGGTCGAACCCACAGGGAATTGTATTCTTGAAAGCAACTTCAAATCTAAATTAATTAAACCCTAATCTAATTCCAAATTTTTGAGAGATTTTTTTGTTTGAATGAAAAATCAAAAGCATAAGCAATTTAAAGTGATTGAAATCTTATGACGAAGCACTAAGGTTTTGGAATCCGCACTCACAAATTCATAACAACATAATTTCGTGAGCTATAATATTCCCCAAATTCTCACATATAAATCTTAAGTTTGTTTTACTATTGCTTCAAAGAATTAATCAAAATATCCCATGTATCCATTCATAACCCAAATCACAAAAGAAACCCAATATTCAATCAGATCACTAACTGTATCTATAAATCACAAGAAAATATCCAATTTTATCAAAACATGAATTGTGTCCAGAGAGTAAATAACAGGGGAAATCCAGTTTTTAACAAAGAAAACCAAGCAATCAATTATATTGAATAATCTTAAATCATCAAGTGTATCCTTGAATCACTAAAGATATCCAAGAATTATTCAATCCAATTGATTAGAAGTAAAATAATAGAGCAATTATACCATTAAATTGAGAAACATTACATACATGAAGGTTTAGCCTCTCATGTTATTGAAAGACAAAACAAGATTGATTGAATTCATAATGTAAAATTGAGTACTTATAAAATAAGAATCACAAAGTGGAGATCCAAAGGCTAGGACACCCTTAAACTCTCTTCTTTCTCCTCTGAAGTCTCGAAATTCGTAGCCTCCGTAAACTAATTTGATAATTCTCTATTTATAGGTCTAAAACTAGGGTTTACAATTTGAAATCGACTTAAATTCGCTGCATGATCGGACGGTGCGCTCGATCGCACACCTTCTGTGCTCGAGCGTACTCGAGCATGTAAGTTTCCTTTGCCACGCATGCATATGCGAGCGTTGAGCTTCCGAGTGGGCGCGTCTGCGCTCGATCTTGGGGCGCTGGCTCGAGTGCATGTGCGCTCGAGCATAGTGGTATGTGCTCGATCATGTTGACATATTTGCAAATTCCTTCCAAATGCAACTTTCACATAAAATACCTAGCTTTCTTTTAGCAACCTATAAAATACTAAAATCACATAAATAACCCAGAACATCAGATATTAACATAGCTAAAGGATTAACACAAGTAAATTAAGGGGTCCAAATACGCACTATTTGGCACTTATCAAACACCCCCAAACTTAAATTTTGCTAGTCCCTTAGCAAAACAAAACGAAAAATAAAATGAAAGCAAGAAACATAAATTCTCTTTCGTGGGAGAGACGATTGCATTTAGCATATGCAACAAGCCTTTTAAAACCCTAGGCATCCCTAGTGGACGAGTGAAGTCTTGTGAGGGCTTAACAGGAATGATACCCACAAACATTGTAGCACTATGTTGTTAACAAGAAAGAAGTTTCACATAAACCATGGTTCTTATTCATGAGCAAACTTAAAAATACAAACACCACCATCATAGTCAAAAGGAAATCCATAATCAAATCACTCACAAATGGACAATTTAGACCTCATATGTTCTGAAAAGTGTAAAGTGTAATTAGCATACAATCATGAAGCTTTCAGCTTAAACTTAAGACAAGTTCCATAAAATTTGTAAGAATCCCTAACAAATGAAATAACCAAGACAAGATATGCATTTTTTTTTTAAGGCTCTGCAATGTCTAACTCCTTTAAGCTTTCTAATTGACCCATGTAACAAGTATTAGGCCAATGACTCCCAAGCCAGGTGACTTTAGGGCACTAGATGTAAAACATCCCTAAGGGCTTATTAACTTAAGTCAAAAAGGCTACAAAGTCAGATTAGCCATATCATAAATCAACACTGAACTTCACACATTTTTACGCGAACACTCAATGCTTAATGAGACAAGAGGTTCAGTTACTCAGCAGAAAACTCATTATGATCTTTCTTTTCTCTCTCTCTCTCTTTTTATTTTTTTATCTTTTTTATTATATATATATATATATATATATATATATATATCTTGCAACCCAAGGTTATTCACCAATAGGTCATCCAACAAATCTAAAAAAGAACATGTTTAAGCTTAAACATCATACCTCACAAAGAATATGCTAATGTACTCATAAAATTTATCTCAAAACAAGTGAAATCTCTTTTACCCAAAAATAAGTCAAAGAACTCAGACTCCTAATAACCTAATGATGTGTTCAACCCTTTAAGCGACTAATGAAATGCAAATCACAGTTATAGTTTAACTCAAACTTGACAGTAATATAGCACAAAAATTATTATTTTTAATTTTTTTTTTTTTTTTAGATTAAACTAAACAAATAAGAACAAAAATAAATAGACAAACTGTTTTTCCATACCCCCAAATTGGAATCACACATTGTCCTCAATGTGGGTAGAAATACAATACCAAGAGGTGTAAGGAACCAAAGTGAGCAAACAGACGACCCCCAAACTTACTTGTGACAACACCCGTCCCGAAAAACACAAAATAAACAAAAATGAACATAAACAAAACAAAAGAAAAAACATATGACTAAAAATAAAAGGAAAAAGGAATGCCTCTAATAAGCGCTAAGTTTACAGTCTTCAACCATACTTTTCACCGCTGATGATTAAGTAGACGACGTAGGATCTTCCAAGGGCAATTCCTCAATCTTTGAAATTTCTAGTTCCAAGAACGGCTTCAATCGCTGACCATTGACCTTGAGAGTACTTCCATTCTTAGGATCCTTGTTCTCGATGGCTCTATGAGTAAAAACTGCACGCACTATGAATGGTCTAGTCCATTGGGATTTGAGCTTTCCTAGAAACAAATGCAGACGTGAGTAGGATCTTTTCAAAATGTTTTGGTCATGAATCTTCTTCATCTGAGCTTTGTATATCTTGGTACAGTCATAGGCATCATTCCTCAATTCTTCTAATTCATCTAGCTATAGCTTCCCTTGATCAGCAGCCTTGGTGAGACTGAAATTCAGTTGCTTTATAGCCCAATAAGCCCGGTGCTCCAATTCCACAGGGAGGTGACAAGCCTTGCCATACACGAGTCGGTAGGGAGACATGCCAATTGGAGTCTTGAATGCAGTCCGGTATGCCCACAGAGCATCATTGAGTCGAAGAGACCAATCCTTCCTTGTCGTGTTCACCGTCTTTTCTAATATCCTCTTGATTTCTTTGTTGGATATCTCAACTTTCCCATTTGTCTGAGGATGGAAGGGAGTTGCAACTTTATGAGTAATGCCATACTTCTTCATGAGTTGCTCAAAATATCGGTTGCAAAAATTCTTCCCCCATCACTAATGATGGCACGTGGTGTCCCAAAACTTGCGAATTTTCCTTAAAAAATTGCAACATAACTCTGTGATCATTAGTCTTGCATTCAATGGCCTCCACCCACTTGGAAACATAATCCACCGCCACAAGGATGAAAAGGTACCCATAAGAATTAGGGAAGGGCCCCATGAAATTGATGCCCCAAACATCAAACAGCTCCACAATAAGGATCGAGTTCAATGACATCATATTCCTTCTTCCACTACTCCCCAACTTCTGGCATCTATCAAAAGTTGAACAGTAGGTGTGGGCATCATGAAAAACGGAGGGCCAATAGAATCCACTTTGAAGAATCTTTGCCGTGGTCTTTTTAGAACTGAAGTGGCCACCACATGCATGATCATGGCAAAAAGATAGGACATTTTGCTGGTCCTTTTCAAGAATACATCTCTTTATAATATGATATGGGCAGTATTTGAACAGGTAAGGATCATCCCAAAAGAAGTACTTTGCCCCTGCCAAGAATTTTGATCTGTCTTGCCTGGTCTAATGTGATGGCATCTGGGCAGTGATGAGGTAGTTCATTATGTCTGCGAACCATGGTGCAGGAATCTGAGAGATGTACATAAGTTGTTCATCAGGGAATGTCTTAGCAATCGCACTGCATTTTCATTGAAGTCCATAACCAGCCTAGATAGATGGTCAGCTACACATTCTCGGAACCCTGTTTGTTGTGAATTTCAATATCAAACTCTTGTGGCAACAGAATCAACCGGATGAGACGAGATTTAACATCTTTCTTTGACAAAAGATATTTCAGCACAGCATGATCTGAGTAGACTAAGACTTTAGACCCTAGCAAGTAAGATCTAAACTTATTCAGAGCAAAGACTACAGCCAACAACTCCTTTTCAGTGGTGGAGTAGTTGAGTTGTGCATCATTCAGAGTCTTGCTGGCATAGTATATGACATGCGAAAGCTTCTCTACTCACTGACCCAAAACAGCTTCCTCAGCATAATCGGAGGCATCACACATTATCTCGAACGGAACCCCTCAATTAGGTGGCTAAATGATTGGTGAAGAAGTTAAGGTCTTCTTCAGAATCTCAAAGGCTATCTGGCACTTGTCATTGAAATCAAAAGGAACATCTGTTGCCAGTAGATTACATAAAGGTCTTGCTATCTTGTTGAAGTCCTTGATGAATCTTTTGTAGAACCCAGCATGTCCCATAAATGACTGAATCTCCTTAACTATCCACGGAGGTGGAAGGTTAGAGATTAGATCAACCTTAGCTCTGTCAACCTCGATACCTTTGTGGGAAATTACATGCCCAAAACAATTCCTTGTTTCACCATGAAGTGGCATTTTTCCCAATTCAGGAGAAAATTCTTCTCCTTACACCGTACTAGTACCAATTGAAGATGATGTAGACACTCCCCAAATGACGAATAGAAGACTGAGAAATCATCCATGAAGATCTCCAAGTGATGTTCAACCATATCAAAAAAGATACTGATCATGCACTGCTAAAAAGTGGCAGGTGCATTAAACAATCAAAACGGCATACGACAATATGCAAACGTACCGAAAGGACAAGTGAAAGTAGTCTTCTCTTGATCTTCAAGGTCCAGTGGAATTTGGTTGTAGCCGGAGTAGCCATCAAGGAAACAGTAGTACTCATGGCCAGCCAATCTCTCCAACAACTGATCGATGAAAGGTAGAGGAAAATGGTCTTTTCTTGTCACAGTATTTAACTTCTTGTAGTCAATGCACACTCTCCATCCTGACAGCAAACGAGTTGGGACCAGCTCATTTTCCTTGTTCTTGATAACTGCAATCCCTGCCTTCTTCAATAGCATATGAATGGGACTCACCCATTTGCTGTCAGAGATTGGGTATATGATTCCTGCATCCAGAAGTGTAATTACCTTCACTTGAACTACCTCTTGCATGGGCGGATTCAACCATCTCCGTGACTCATGAGAAGTTTTAGCATTGTCATCTAGATGAATCTTATGCATCACTACTACAGGGCTGATTCCTTTGATATCTTCTATTGACCACCCGATTGCTTCTTTATGCTCTCTCAAGACTTCTTCTGTTCTTAATCAATATCTAGGTCGGCAGCAATGATCACTGGTAGAGATTCTGTAGGATCCAGATACTTGTACTTCAAGGTGTCTAGTAGGGGCTTCAACTCCCACTTGACAGACTGAGCTACTAATGAAGATGGATCAGGGGACGCTGTCCAAGTAATTTCTGTAGTCTCAGTCTCTATCTCAGGAGTTGAGTCTAGTAAGGCATTAGCTTGTTCCAATAGTGTATCCAGGTCCATGTCACTTCCTAGTGTAATCAGGCATTCTCCCAAGAGGTCTTCAATATCAGGTTCATTGACAGTTTTCTCTACTATCTCCTCAATTAAGCATGTGCTTCTGACCTCCTCATACTCAAATGGCTGCTTCCTGATATTAAAGATGTTCAGCTGCACTGTCATATTTCCAAATGATATCTTCATGACTCTAGTTCTACAGTTGATTAGGGCATTAGCCGTAGCTAAAAAGGGACGCCCTAATATGATTGGAAGTTGAATTTTTGCATTTATCACTGGCTTTGTATCTAAGACGATGAAGTCCATAGGGTAGTAGAACTTATCAACTTTGATTAGCACGTCTTCAATAATTCCCATTGGACCTTCACAGATCTGTTAGCCAATTGAAGTGTAATTGAAGTAGATTTAAACTCTCCCAATCCCAGCTGAACATATACTGAATATGGCAGGAGATTTACACTGGCCCCCAAATCCAAGAGAGCTTTCTCAACTCGGTTACCACCAATCTTGCAAGAAATGGTAGGACATCTAGGGTCCTTATACTTTACAAGCATCTCGTATTGCAAGATAGAGCTAACCTGCTCAGTCAGGAAAGCTTTCTTAGGGACGTTCGTCTTTTTCTTGATGGTGACCAAATCTTTCAAAAATTTGGCATAAGAAGGTACTTGCTGGATGGCATCTAGGAATGGAATGTTGATCTGGACTTGCTTGAACACTTTTAAAATATCATCGAACTTCAAGCTTTTCTTTGGCACAATCAATCTTTCTAGATACGGAGCTTTGGGTATATATTTTCTGGAAGGATCCTTAGCAATCGGAATGGCAATGTCTGATCCAGCATCTCCTACATGCTTGTCCTGGCTTTCCTTCTCTTCAGCAACCTCAGTGGCCTCTTTAGGCATGACCACTTGATTATCCACTTGTTTGCCTGACCTCAAAGTGGTGATGGCTTGTACATGCTCCTGACCATGAGTAGAGGTGGAGGAACTTCCAATCACAAATTGCCCTTTTGGGTTAGGCACAGGTTGACAAGGGAACTTCCCTCTTTCTCTTTCCCCCACTTGATTTGCTATCTGGCCCTTCTACCTTCATCATGGCCTGCTTAAGTTCTTGTATATCTCTGCTATTCGCAATGTTGGAATTCCTCAGCTCCTGTACGGCTTGATTGGTGAAACCTTTTAGCTCTTGCATGTCTCTATTTATTTCTTGAAAACCACTTTCCATTTTCTTTTCAGAATGGTTGATAGTTTGCGTTAGTGTTTTTATCATGTCTTCCTATGATGATTGTGGTGCAGGCTGTGGCACTTGAGTGGTGGACTGATAAACAGGCGGTTGAGCTTGGTGAGATGACCTGTATTGATTTTGAGTTTGAGTGGAGGTACCTCCCTAGTTCAATGGCTGATTCTGCTTGCAAGAGAAATTGGGGTGATTCCGCGACCCTAGATTATAAGTTTTAGAAAATGGTCCAGCTGTAGATTTTCTGTACTCATTGAAGGCATTGACTTGCTCAGTTGGGTACTCTGTTGACAGAGTTGAGTAGTTTTGAGTGAACTGCGTTTACTGTCACATAACCCGCATATATCAACTTGGTAAGTATCTGCTGCATTCACTGGTTTGTTTAAGACCATAGTATCAAACTAACACCTAAGAACCTTGAATTCCTCCCTTAATTCAGCATTGTTCCTCAACTCATAGATGCCTCCTATCATGGGAGCGGGTTATTGTCTGTCCCAACTATTTTGAAAATCCCATTGTTGTGCTCATTCAGCCATTTCGTCCAAAGTCTTATAGGCTTCATCCCCAGTAAGACTTAAGAATTCTCTACCATTCATAGTCTCAAGCAAGTTTTGCTCACTTGGTGTTAGTCCCTTGTAGAAAATTTGAACAATCATTTCATTCTCAAACCCGTGGGGTAGGCATTTCATAGTAAGCTCTTGAAACTTCTCCCAACTATCGGTGAATCTTTCCCCTTATTTCTGTCTGAAATTGGTGATCTGTAGACGGAGATCATTGATTTTGGAAATTAGGAAGAACTTGTGGTAAAACTTGCTTTGCAGCATTTCCCAAGAGGTGATAGATCCAGGTCTGTTGTTGAGTAGCCAGGATTTCGCCCTATCATGTAGGGAAAGAGGGAATAACCAAAGACGCACCGCTTCTGCTGGGGCATTTTGTGTATTAACAATTTTGCACATTTCCAAAAAGGACCTCACATGAACACATGGATCCTCATTCTCTAATCCTCTAAATGTAGGAAGGTGGCTTATCGTACTCGGCTTCAGCTCTAAGCGAATAGCTAGTAGCACTACAGACGACGGTGTGTTCGTAATATTGGGTACAAACAGCTCCCTATGGGATCTGGGTGGATTTCGTTCTCCCATCTTAACAGAATTTTCCGAATCAGACTCGAAACTTTGAGAATTGGTGGGTGAGTTTATTGGCTGTCTTAGATTCTCTCTAGCCGTTCTTTCAATTTCGGGATCAAAAGTGTTTAACTCCAGATTTAAAGATCTACGACCGAACAAGCAAATAGGAACTAACAAGCTAACAAGCTAACAAACTAACAAACTAAAAGCTTAACTGAATTGAACTAAATTAAATTATACTAAACTAACTAAATGACGCCGGGTAGAACTAGGATTGTTCTAATAGCGTATAAAAGCAGTAAAAACTAAGATTTGAAGATGGAAAAGAGAATTCAAGAAGAGAGAAAATAACAAATAGGGAAGAGAAAATCCCTAAGTGCCCTAAATAAGCAAATTGAGAAATAACTCTGAAAGACTTAAATTTAATTGATATTATAAACTGGATTGAAAAACAACAAAGTCTAGAAGCCTTTATATAGGCTAGGCACCTCCTAAATTAACAAGGAAAAGGAAAAGCACACCTAATTGGAAAAGGAAAACAAATCCTAATAGGAAAACAATCCTAATAGGAAAGGAAAAACACAATCCTTATTGAAAAAGGAATACTAAAGCATAAATAATAAGTTTTCTTTATTATTATTATTCTCCTGCGTCAATCACCCCGGGTTGGAAAGAACTCGCCCTCGAGTTCAAGTTGTCTTTGTCTGCATCAACAAAACTTGGGGTCAAATGCTTCACGTTGAACACATTAGAGGTCTTTAAATGACTTGGAAGACGTAGTCGGTATGCATTGTCATTTATCTTCTGCAAAATCTTACAAGGCCCAATCTTCCTCTCTCATAGCTTGTTATACTCACCGACAGGGAAACGATCACGTATGAGTACAGCCCAAACTAAATCACCAACTTTAAAAGTTACCTTGCGTCTATGGCTGTCTGATTGTGCTTTGTACTTGACATTGCTATCTTCTATCGCTTTCTTGACCTGGTCATGAACTCCTCGAAGATAATCCGTCATCTCATCAGCCTTAATACTCAATCGACCAATACAGGAAATAGGTGCTAGGTCAAGCACTCCTGATGGGTTTTGACCATACACGATCTCAAAAGGGCTCAACTGAGTCGTTCTATTCTTGGACCGGTTGTAAGCAAACTCTGCTTGTGACAAAGCCAGGTCTCACTGCTTTAGCTTATTTCCAGCTAAACTCCTTAAAAGATTTCCCAAGCTTCGATTTACCACCTCAGTTTGACCATCTGTTTGGGGGTGGTAGGCATTGCTAAAATTAAGCTTGGTCCCCATCTTTTCCCACAGGCTCCTCCAAAAATGACTCATGAATTTTGTATCTCGGTCCAATGTAATAGATCTTGGAACCCCGTGCAAGCGAAAAATCTCCCAAAAATATAGGTGACCAATTCAGGCAGCATCCATCGTCTTCCCGCAAGCAACAAAATGGGCTATCTTGGAAAATCGATCTACCACCACAAGAATAGAATCCATGCTCCTTTGAGTATGAGGTAACCCCAAAACAAAATCCATGCTTATGTCAAGCCATGGGCCATCAGGCACTAGTAATGGGGTGTATAGACCCGCATTTGTGAAGGTCCCCTTAGACCTTTGACAAATAAAACATCATTCCACGTAACGTGTCACATCACTAGTTAGCTTTGGCCAATAATAGTCTGATGAGATCAAGGCCAAGGTTTTGTCTCGCCCAAAGTGACCTTCTCCATGCAACTCTCTTATTATTTGCTCCCTCAATGAACTATCTGGAATACATAGCTGTAAACCTCGAAATAGATAACCATTAAGAGTAACATAATCATTGCGCTTACCTACAGATACCTCAGCTAATATCTTCCCGAATGAAGGATCTTCTGTATACAACTCTCGTAAAGTGTCAAAACCCACAACTTTGGTATGCATTGTAGTAAGGAGTGCAACCCTCCTACTCAAAGCATCGGCAACTCGATTCAAATTCCATGATTGGTGCCGAAAAGAAAAAGTGAACTCTTGAAGGTAAGCAACTCATTTGGCATGTCAGGGACTAAGCTTCTATTGGCCATTGATATACTTGAGAGCCTCATGGCCAGTGATAAGGATGAACTCCTTTTGCACCAGGTAATGACGCCAATGTTTCAAGATTGTACAATGGCATAGAACTCCAAGTCATAGGTGGAATAGTTCTTCTTGGACCCTGACAACTTTTCACTGAAAAATGCAATCAGACATCCCTCTTGGCTTAGGGCACCTCCAATGCCAACGCCAGATGCATCATAATTAACTTCAAAAATCTTCTCAAAGTTTGGAAGAGCAAGAACAGGTGCTTCCATCATTTTCTTCTTCACTAATTGAAAGCTTGCATCGGCTTCTTCAGTCCATTGGAAAGTTTGACCCTTTAAGCACTTTGTGATTGGTGCAATCAATGTACTGAAATTTTGGATGAATCGTCGATAGAATGATGTCAATCTGTGAAAACTTCGGACATCATGTAGACTCTTGGGTGTTGGCCATTCTAGAATTGCTATCACCTTAGACTGATATGCATGAACACCATCAATAAATCCAACATATCCAAGGAAAGTGACAGTAGTAGTAAGAAAGGAACACTTGTTCCGATTGACATATAGACACTCTTTTCATAGCGTGTTAAAAACCTCC
Organism: Corylus avellana; assembly: GCF_965113065.1. Lineage (NCBI taxonomy): Eukaryota > Viridiplantae > Streptophyta > Magnoliopsida > Fagales > Betulaceae > Corylus > Corylus avellana. The sequence goes on from NC_142498.1 coordinate 13,587,146, forward strand.
CTGAGGTGTTTTAGGTGTGTCTCCTACGAGGAGCTATATATGAGAATATCGTCAAAGTACACAGCAATGAACTTCCCCATCTAAGGCCACAACATCTGATGCATGAACCTTATGAATGTACTGGGAGCGTTGGATAGCCCAAAAGGCAGGACCATCCATTCGTACAACCCATGATGCGTTTTGAACGCTGTTTTCCACTCATCTCGAGGCCTGATTCTGATTTGGTGATACCCACTTTTAAGGTCAATTTTGGAAAAAACCTTAGAACCTGCTAACTGATCTAGCATGTCATCTAAGCGAGGAATCGGGAATCTATACTTCACCGTGATTCGATTCGTGGCTCGGCTACCGACACACTTACGCCACGACCCATCCTTCTTTGGGACTAAGAGAGCAGGAACTGCACATGGACTCATTCTCTCTCGGATGTAACCTCTTTCCAGTAACCCTGCCACTTGGCGTTGCAATTCTTCAGATTCTTTCTGGCTAAGGCAATAAGCCGGTCGATTGGGCAAGCTTGACCCCAACACGAGGTCAATGTGGTGTTGTATATGTCTCATGGGTGGTAAACTAGGGGGTCGATTATCTAGCATCAAATTAGCAAACTCTATAAGCACCTCTTGTAACTCTATGGACACTTCATCATCTACGTTGGCACCTTCTTCACATGGCATCAAGACGTATACAACTCCCTTTTCTTTTGCTTCCTCTAGGAATTGAGACATTGATAGGAGATTAGTTCCCTTTTTAATCACTGGTCCATGAATGACTCTTTCTCGTTGAGGTGCTAATACCACCTTCTTTCCTTTGATGTTCAAGGTATAGGTATTTCGTCGCCCATCGTAAATAACACTTCAATCATACTGCTAAGGCCTACCTAATAATAATTGACATGCATCCATAGACACTACATCGCACCATGCATTATCAAAATATTTTCTACCGATTGAAAAAGAGACCAAACACCTCTTATCTACTGTTACCTCACTCCCCTTTTTTAACCATGACAATTTGTATGGTTTTGGATGGCGATCAATCTTTAGCTGAAGCTTCTTAATTGCTTCCTCTGACACCACATTCTCACAACTACCATTGTCAATAATAAGCTTGCAAACCTGCTCTGCGATTTTGCAAGTGGTATGAAAGATATTGGTTCTTAACTAGTCTTCTTTGGAATCATCTTTTGGAGTAAGGAAGCTTTTTCTGACAACAAGAGTTTTGTTCCCATCTCCATACAAAATACTCCCATCATTACCTTCATCAAAAATAGGATTTCCGATGTAGACTTGCTCTTCTACTATCTCATCCTCAATCAAGAGATTCTTACCCATTCTGCTAGCAGATTTTTGGCAATCTGTCGATCGATGACCGGGCTCCCCATATCTGAAACAACGAATGTTGGAATTGGAACTCTGGCCTTACGTAGATTGAGGATTAGGACAAGGCTCTTGAGGAAGGGTTCCTTGTGTATTTTGATGTCCTCTTGGTGTAGATCTGGTATTATTCCTAGCTTGTTGCTTTTCTACAGTCAAGGCACATTGGTAGGCTTCAGAAACCGTCCAAATTGAGTGGAGACTAAGGATGTTTTGTAGGGACTGCCACAAACTGCCCAGGTACCATGCCACTAACTGCTTCTCAGTCTCTGAGAAGTCATTCCAAGCAACCAACTGGTAGAACTCTTCGGTGTAATCATCAACAGATCTTGCACCTTGTCTCAGCGTATGAAGTCGCTGAAATAATGTCTGTGTATACCCGAAGGGTAAAAAGTGTCCCTTCATCTTCTTCTTTATCTTCTCCCAATCACAAATCTTTGGCTTGCCTTGTCTATCTCATGATCGCTTTAGCTGCTCCCACCAGGCAGATGCGCGACCCTTTAGTTTGATGGCGACAAGCTTCACCTTCATACGATTTGGAACCTCTTTATAATCAAAGATTCTCTCTACCTCATGCAGCCAATCAATGAAGCCTTAAGCTTGTAAAGTGCCTAAAAATTCTGGAAGCTCAATTTTGAAGCCTAAGTCTCCATGCCGCCAATCCCGAACACGCTGCTCCCGACCCAGAACAGGATTGTGATACGGGTTCTCAAAATTGGATTCTGAATCGCAATCATCTATCTTGCGATCCCTTTCCAAGTTTTGCGCCACTAGACGCTGGGTTAACTACACAACCTGCCTCTTTAAATCTTCAATCGTCACATCTCGTACATGGCGTTCATGGTAGGGGACTTCCTCATTCGGAACCTACCCACGCCGATCACGACCATGACCACTAGCCATAAAAACTGATGAAAAATTCCCTAAGAAGACGTTAAGATCTGATACCAACTGACACCAGGCAGAACTAGGATTGTTCTGATAGCATATAAAAATAGCAGAAACTAAGATTTGAAGATAGAAAAGGGAATTCAGGAAGAGAGAAAATAACAAATAGGGAAGAGAAAATTCCTAAGTGCCCCAAATAAGCAAACAGAGAAATAACTCTGAAAGACTTAAATTTAATTGATATTATAAACTGGATTGAAAAACAACAAAGACTAGAAGCCTTTATATAGGCTAGGCACCTCCTAAATTAACAAGGAAAAGGAAAAGCACACCTAATTGGAAAAGAAAAAAAAATCCTATTAGGAAAACAATCCTAATAGGAAAAGAAAAACCCAATTCTTATTGAAAAAGGAAAACTAAAGCATAAATAATAAGTCTTCTTTATTATTATTATTCTCCTACATCACTAAACACAATTGCAAGCAGAAATTAATTTAAACAGAAACTAAATACTCCTGAAAAAGGACCAAAAGATTTTGGCTATAATCTACTAAACTGTTGCGGTTGCTGCCTTTGTTGTGAGTGCGCTCGATCGCCCTCGAGTCAATGTACGAATGAAGATACGGCACTTGACGAGCGTAGGTGCGCTTGACTTGCTGTCTTGGCCACGAGTGCGCTCGATCGTAGTATGGGCGTACGTAAGGGAGCTGCGGTAGGGCTGTAAAACAAGCCAAAAAAAAAAAAAAACAAAACAACAAGAAAAATCTTTTTTGATTTTTTTATTTTATTAGTAACAGGAATAAAACAAAACAAATTGCAGAAAAATAAAATCCTAATTATAACTAGTAGAAGAATAAAACTAATTTAGAAATAAATTGGTTTAAAAAATTAAACAATTCCCCGGCAACGGCGCCAAAAACTTGTGCAAATTTTAATACTCGCAAGTGCACGAATCGATTGTAGTTAATGGATTACAAGTGCGAGGTGAAACCCATAGGGAATTGTATTCTTGAAAGCAATTTTAAATCTAAATTAATTAAACCCTTTGTAATTGTAAATTTTTGAGAGATTTTTTTGTTTGAATGAAAAATCAAAAGCATAAGTAATTTAAAGTGATTGAAATCTTATGACGAAGCACTAAGGTTTCGAAATCCGTACTCACAAATTCATAATAAAATAATTTCATGATCTATAATATTCCCCAACGTTCTCACATAAATCTTAAGTTTGTTTTACTATTGCTTCAAAGAATTAATCAAAATATCCCATGTATCCATTCATAACCCAATCACAAAAGAAATCCAATATTGAATCAAATCATTAACTGTGTCCGTAAATCACAAGAAAATATCCAATCTTTATCAAAACATCAATAGTATCCAGAGAGTAAATCATAGGGGAAATCCAATTTTTAACAAAGAAAACCAAGCAATCAATTGTATTGAATAATCTTAAATCATCAAGTGTATCCCTGAATCACAAAAGATATCCAAGAATTATTCAATCCAAATGATTAGAAGTAAAACAATAGAGCAATGAAACCATTAAATTTGGAAACATTACATACATAAAACACAGTTGCTAATCATAAGTGAGGCTTCATCTTCAACCTTAGTTGAAGGTTTAGCCTCTCATGTTATTGAAAGACAAAACAAGATTGATTGAATTCATAATGTAAAATTGAGTACTTACAAATAAGAATCACAAAGTTGAGATCCAAAAGTTAGGAAACCCTTAAACTCTCTTCTTTCTCCTCTAAAATCTTGATCCTCTAAAATCTTGAAATTTGTAGCCTCCTTAAACTAATCTGATAATTCTCTGTTTATAGGCCTAAAACTAGGCTTTACAATTTGAAATAGACTTAAATTCACTGCAAGATTGGACGGTGCGCTCGATCGCACACCTTCTGCGCTCAAGCGTACTCGAGCATGTAGGTTTCCTTTTCCATGCATGCGTGTGCACACTAAGCTTATGAGTGGGCGCGTCTACGCTTGATCTTGGGGCGCTGGCTCGAGTGCATGTGCGCTCGAGCATAGTGGTCTGTGCTCGATCGTGTTGACATATTTGCAAATTCCTTCCAAATGCAACTTTCACATAAAATCCCCAGCTTTCTTTCAGCAACCTGTAAAATACTAAAAACACTGAACTAACCTAGAACATCAAATAATAACACAACTAAAGAATTAACACGAGTAAAATAAGGGGTCCAAATACACAATATTTGGCACTTATCAGATAGACTTTTTGGGAAATTTTCTCTAAGTAGTCTCAAAGTCTTTCTTCGAGTTATGTGTCTCATGAGTTGCTTTGTAAGAGAGGACGTGGTGAAAGCTTCGAGCTGTCCTTTCTCTTGTTGGTTTGATCTTTGTTCCACAATACACAACTAATCTCATTGTACGTCGTGAAAGAGTCTACCGAAGGGTCAATGAGGAAATTCACTCCATGAAGATGGTTACCTAGAAAACAAGCATGGAGCTTGTTGTTCTTACAAAGTTTAGAGATTCTCAATGGTTGTGAATATTTTCTATTGTCTGTAATCTAAATCTTCGTATAGTGATTTCCTAGGTTTAGCTGCCCCAGAGTGGTTTTTCCCTTTGATTGGTTCAAAGGGTTTTCTGATGAGGTCTTTTTGTGTCCAAAAATATCAATAATAAAATAACCACTCGCAATAGTACCAATCCTCGTAGGATAGGGTTATATTGAGGGTGTCGAACCTCAAGGACTACGTGGGTGTTGTTATCAAGCTTCTCAAGATTAAATATAACTTAATTAAAAGAAGTTTGTTTTGGTCTTTGATTTTTTATTTTTGTAAAGTAAATGCATATACGTAAAGATAAAGATAAATAGTAATGAGAGATGGAATAAGGGGTTGATTTCATCACTAATCTCATAACAATGGTCAATCATAAATTAATAAGGAAAATTCATATGATGCATGATATAGGGCTCATCTCACTCGAGTAGTCAAGAAATTACCATCATTAAGGAATAAGTATAATCCATCTTTGGTTGGCACAAGCCGTCCACCTAACCACTAAAATGAGGTACGATCCGTCTTCCCTAGGTATGGATTATCTGATTCCTTAATAGGCTACACATAATCAAGGGAATAGTATAACTCATCTTCGGTTGGTATAGACTGTCTACCTAAATTACACTAAGGTAGGGTCTAGTACAATCCGTGTTCTCTAGGCAAGGCCTATCTAACCCTCTTGATCATGTGTTAGTTAAAACCATTGTATAACAATCATTCACATAATCATAGAAAATATGAATGATTGAGTTCAATCAATATAAAAGACTTTCTAAGATAAGAGAAGAATTTTATGATGATTGAATATAAACAATAAGATCAATTCTTATAGTTATACAACCATCATGCATATAGAAAATTCCAAATTAAAATACAATTAAACCATTGTTACTTGGAAAGGGCTACATCAATGCCCTATTACGAATTAGTTGCTCATCGTGGTGCTGAGATAGACTCCTGGCATGATCTATTTCCCTTCAACTCTTCAAGCCTCCAAGAAGAAATTTCTGTCTAAAACTAAGCACACCTCTCTACTAGGCTTATCTATTTATAGGAGTAGACGAACCCTAAAAACCATAAAAGTCCTAGAAAAATCGTAGACAGTCTCCTACTTGGTCTAGGAGAGTAAAAACCCTTTCCCAGGTGGATTTGGAGATCCTGCCGCATTTTGGAAAATCGAGTGCGCTACGGCCCATGGTAATGCAGTCAAGTGCATGTGCACTCGAGCGCAGCTGCACTCGAGCCCCTCTTCTTGTACACTCGAGTGCTTGTGCGCTCAAGCTCTTCTGCTATGGGCTCGATCCTATTGCTGCCAGTAGCTTTTCAAAGTGCGTTTTAAGCCCAAAATCAATGGTATTTCTTGTATCTTTCTTAAACACTTGAAAAGACTAAAACAACATAAAATCAAACAAATAACAATGCTAAGGAATTAACATATACGAGTTAAAGGACTTAAATGTGCAACATTCAGCGCTCATCATTTTCCACTTCATCAACAAGTTTTGGTGTTGTGATTGTGATGTTTTAATTTCTATTGTGCATGTTTATTTATGTGTTTGCATTATCTATCTTGTTAATTGTGTGATTGGAGGTAGAACACGATCCTTGTATTCTTTCACATCTGGATCACGTAAGGAAGGCGTTGCAAGTCCTCCGTGACAACAAGTTGTTTATCAACTTGAAGAAATGTAGGTTTATGATGGATCAGTTACTTTTCCTTGGTGTGAGTAATTCGAGAATGGCCAACACCCAAGTTAGTGGGAGAAGTGAGAATTTTCCATGGGTTAGCAACTTTCTATAGAAGGTTTGGTTGGAATTTCAGCAGTATTGTAGCATCGATCACTGAGTGTATAAAGAAGGGAAATTTCCATTGTGGTGAAGAAGCCGAGCGAAGCTTCTCAATCACCAAAGAGAAGGTATGCATAGCTTCTTTACTTGCTTTACTTGACTTTGACAAGCTAGTTGAAGTTGAGTGTGATGCAAAAGTCATCGGGATAAGAGCTATGTTATCTTAAGAAGGGAAGTCTGTGGAGCTGTGTATGTATTTACTTGGATTGGCGGATGAGGTAAGTAAATACTTCAACGTTTTCAATTAAAAGCATGTGATATGTCACTAGACTAAGCATGCATTTTTCCGTAATATGTTATGAGCATAATACTTTCATAAATATAGATAAATGCTAAAAATGATTAATGAACCATAATTGCATCATATGATATGGTACATCGGTACGTACAATATAAATGGCTATGTGCTTACTATATAGGCTTGACCCTAGGGTCACAGAGGTTTGATTATTTGTCTTTAGCTTGGGATCCAATGGTTTTTGTGACCAGCACAACCATGCTTGAATGGTGGGTCACTACGAGAGGGACATCATTAGTGGCATGGGCTACCCGAAGTCAAAATCAATCTTGCTACTAGTGTATAGACGGTAGCGTATGATATTCGAGGCACGAGTATTGTATTACAAGTACCTCGGGACAACACCATCCTACCAAGGAGTTAAAGGCTTGGATAGACCATAGAGTGGATAGTTATGACTTGTTATAAAGCATTATTTCTCTGCATCAAAAATTATGTGCTTGTTACTAGAATTATGCATGTACTCCTTTAAAATAAATAACATTTTATGGCATAGTAATAGAGGCAACACCTGTCATATTTGTGAAAATCCATGTTTATTATTTCAAAATTTTAAATTGTTACTTATTGGCTCATTGCATACTCAATTGTAATATTTTCTTACTAAGTCATGGACATACACAATTATTTGCGATTTAGCAGGTTGACCAGGTATATAGTGAGAAAGTTTGCTAGGATGATGATGCGACGCGAATGTTTCACATTATTATGTTTGGTTAGTATTTAGAGTATTATTGAAGGCTTCAAGTTTGTAATTGATGATAGTTGTGGATATTTATGATTATAGTAATCTCAGATCATATATTTATGTTTTTCACTTATGTTTGCTCTGTTATGTTTTAAGTCAATTATCAGTTAATTGGTCTGGAGATATTGCTAGTAACTATTCCAAGATGGATCGAATTAATCGATTCCATTTTGGGGGCCTTACAAACATGTTGAAATTGATCTACACTTTATCAAAGAAAACACTTTGAGAAAGTATTATTTGCACAACATATGTGAAGACAAGAGAACAATTCGCAAATATTTTGACAAGCAGAGCATCTTGCAGTGTCCTTCATTTAGACTTATGTACGTTGGGCAAGCAATATATCTTCACCTCAGCTTGAGCCCTATGCTAAAGATAAAAACTTCTGATATGCTATAAGATTTTATTCTCTATGATTTTATTTTTATTCTATTATGATCCTAATTTCTATTAATATCTTTCTATAATAGTTGGTAGATATTTTCAATTTAAACCAATGTAAACCATTGAAGCAATTTGTTGAGAATGACACAAAGAATTAAGGGATCATTGCTTGCTATTTTGGCATATTTATAATGCATAAAATGCCAATCTTAGACATTTTCCTACAACGAGCCGTCTAACTACTAAGTTTGTTAAAAACATTGTTCTAGCTAGGCTGCGTTATGGTAAAAACCTAAGGACTTTAGGGTACTATGACTTTAATGATAAAGCCAAATTAAGTTATGAAAGACATTCTTACTAAGTATTAGGTCATATATAAAATATGTTGGTGTTTTTTTAATAAAAATTAGGGAAAAGTACACATAGTCTCTCAAATTACCAATCATTGTCAATGTCACCCAAATTATCAATTGTGTCAATATCTATTTTGAACTACTAAAAAAATGTCAATGTCGCCCAAGGCGAGCAAAAAGATAAATATGACCTTAAAAAATGATCAATAAGACAAAATATCCTTATAAATTCGACAAAAAAAAAAATGGAAAAAAGATTAAAAAAGTAAAACACAAAAAAAGTTTAATTTTTTTTTTAAATGAAAAAAAAAATAAAAACAATAAAATAAAAATGACCCGCTTGGTTTTTCATTTCTTAATTTCTTTTTAAATTTTCAGATTTTTTTTTTAGTTTTAATTTTTTGTTATAATTTTAAGAAATTTTTTAAATTTTATGAAGATTATTTATGTTATTGAGGGCACATTGATATTGTTTTGATATTTTCGGAGAGACATTAACACAATTTGGGCTTGTTTGGGATTGTGTTTGAGGAACCTAAAGTGTTTTTAACACTCAAAAAGTCCGTTTTTTTTTTTTAAAAAAAAAAAAAAAGTACTTGTTTGGAAAAAAAAAATTAAAAGCGCTTTTAAAGGTACAAAAAGCCTAAAAATTGTCAAAACGCATTTTTGGCAAAAGCTTAAAAATGAAGCTTTTGTCCAAAAGCTTTTTGATTTTTTTGACTTAAAAGCTCTATTTCTCAAATGCAATCCAAATAGGTTCTTAATAGTTTTGGACTAGGTTTACATGCAGTAGACCAAACTACCGCATATCTGCAGTTGTTAGGTTGGAAGGTTGGGATTTCAAGTTAGGGGTTTTTAACCCCAAAAGGCTAACGTGAAATAAAATAAAAAAGACGTCAAAAAATTCTGTTTAACTCCCGTCAAAAACAAACCTTTTGGCCGTGAACTCCCATCCACCCAATGAATTCACAAAACATGTAAAAGATTCAAAGTGATGAAATCCAAACAAAAAACCCACTTGATCTGCTCGTTAATCATGGCTTCGCACTCGTCAGAGTAGTTCTTGCGAGCGAGAGGTGTGGGATGGTGGGGATGAGATCGAGCTTCTTCTTGGCCTCCTCAAAGGGTTGGAACATGGCGCCGGTGGGCAGAGGTGTTGGTCATTTGGACCCTTCGAAGCCAAGCAGATAACAGGTCAACTTGGAAAGAAGATCTACTGATCGAAGCAACTTCAACTCTTCAAGGATGACAAATTAGAGAACTCTAACATCAAAATTCCTCGAAAATCTTCTCTTTAAAGCCCAAAGAGTTCACTTTGATAAAAATAAACTGAGAAGAAATTTAGTATGTATTACTTGATATCAATCGATTTACAAGATGGGGTATTTATACATAAAAATTGTGTCACATAGCCGTTGTAAATTAATGTTAAGATCTTCTATACATGGAAATTATTTATCTAGAAGGAAGGTTAACATTGCTGGTTGTCTCAATTGTTTTATGACCGTTACACAGATTTATTTCCTCAACACTCCCCCTCAAGTTGGAGTGGATATTCATGACAACCAACTTTCCAAGTAGGTAATGAAATTGTGTTGAACCTAGCGCATTAGTAAATAGATCAGCGGGTTGTTGAGTAGTAGGTATGTGAAAAGTTTGAATTATGCCATCCTAGAGCTTTTATCAAATGAGATGGCAATCAATCTCTATATGATTTGTTCTCTCTTGATAGACAGGATTCGAGGCGATGTGGATGGCCGCCTTGTTGTCACAATACAATTTTGCTGGTTGTGAATGTGAGATATGGAGGCCCGCCAACAGTTGTTTCAACCAAGTAATTTCACAACAGGTTGAGGCCATAGCTCTGTATTCTGCTTTAGCTGAAGAACAAGATATTGTTGTTTGCTTTTTCGCTTTCCAAGATATTGGTGAGCTTCCAAGGAATATACAATATCCAGTGACTAATCATCAAGTGTCTCTACATCGTGCCCAATCTGCAACACAAAATGCGTGTAATTGAATGTTGCTTCTAGCTAATAAGAGAATTCCTTGTCTTGGAGACTGCTTGATGTACCGTAACACTCTATGTGCTATATCTAAATGGGATGTGTGTGGTTTGTCCATAAACTGACTCAACACCCTCATTGCGTAGGCAAATCTGGTCTGGTAATGGTTAAATAAATCAACTTACCAACTAGTTGACGATATGATGAGGGATCAGCAATGAGGTCTACATCATGTTTACTGAATGCTAAATTTTGCTCCATAGGAAATTTGCTAGGCTTGGCACCAAGAAAGCTGGTATTTTCAAGTATTTCAAGAGCATACTTTCTTTGTGATAGAAAGATGCCTTTCATTGAACGAGCCACTTCAATACCCAGAAAATACTTTAGGTTGCCCAAATCTTTGAGTTTGAAATGGTCAACCAAATGTTTCTTAAGTTTAGTAATCTGCTCCAAGTTGTTGCCTACCAATATAATATCGTCTACATATACAAGAATGGCTATGAAGTTACCTTTGTGGGATCAGACGAATAGTGAGTAGTCTGCCTTTGATTGTTTATATCCTGCACTAATGAGAGTGGAAGAGATTTTGCATACCATTGTCTCAAAGCTTGTTTAAGCCCATATAGGGATTTGTTGAGTTTGCAAACTCTAGTCTCCCCCTTTCGTCCGAAACCAGGAGGAAGGTGCATGTAGACTTTTTCATCAAGGTCACCATGAAGGAAGGCGCTGTTGACGTCAAGTTGATGCAAGTGCCAGCTGTAGGAGGCAGCAAAGGCGAGGAAAGAGCAAACAGTGACCATCTTAGCAACAGGAGCAAAGGTCTCCATATAATCAATGCCAGCTTGTTGGTTGTAACATTTAGCCACTAAGCGAGCTTTATATCATTCCACATAACCATCTGGGTGATATTTTATTTTGTAAACCCATTTATAGCCAATGGGTTTCTTTCCAAGTGGAAGAGGGGTCAGAGCGCATTGCATCTCGCCACTTGGAATCCTGCATGGCCTGCAAGAAAAACTTTGGCTCTTATGCAAGAGAAATAGCAGCACTAAATGCATGATGGTGGCTAGAGAGACAAGCATAAGATAAAAAAGCGTCAAGAGAGTAAGGGGTACCTGAGGAACGCACCAACACTGACTCAGATGATTGAGTGGTACGAGACGGTAAAGCCTGTACAAGATGAAAATCACACAAGTATGCAAGTGGCTGGGTCGACCGAGTAGATCGCCAAGTAACTGGAGGTGGGGAAGAGGTAGTCTGAGTGGCAGAAGGGGCAACCGAAGCTTCAATGACAAGTGACAAGGGGGTAAGGACATCATCAGGAAGGTCAAAAGGAATAGGTAAGACCTGCGAAGATTGCTTAGGGGTGGTTTGGGCAAAGGGGAATTGATCTTCATAAAAAAATACATCACAATAGATGAAGGTGTTGTGGTGATCAAGATCATATAGACGATATCCCTTTTGACTATAAGGGTAACCTAGGAAGACACATTGTATAGCACGAGGGTCAAATTTTGATGGTTTTTGGTAATGAGTTGAAGCAAAGCACAAACAACCGAAAACTCGTAAGTGATTGTATTGAGGTTTCGAGTTGTACAACTTCTCATATGGAGTTTTGCCAGATAGGAGGGGAGTAGAAGTTCTAATGATCAAATAGGAAGCAGTTAAGATAGCATCTCCCCAAAAACGAGTGGGCAAGTGGGCTTGAAGGAGTAAGGCTCAAGACATATTGAAAAGGTGATGATGCTTGCGTTCAACAACACCATTTTCTTGTGGAGTAAAGACACAACTAGTTTGATGGATGATGCATTTGTCAGAGTAAAAATGATGGAATAGTGAATTCAGGACCATTGTCACTATGAATTATTTTGATGGTGGTCGAGAATTGATTTTCGACAAGATTAATGTAAGATTGCAGAAGAGAGCGAGCCTCAGATTTATGTTGCATGAAATAGACCCATGTACATTAGGTGTAGTCATCAACAATGGTCAGAAAATAATGTGCCCCATTAATGGAAGGAGTACGGTAACCACCCCAAATATCAATGTGTATTAATGCAAAAGGAGTGGTAGAAGAAATTTGACTAGTTGGAAATGGAATACGAGTTGTTTTGCTAAAGGACAAACAAGACATTATTCTGAATTTGAACTACAAATTTCAGATATATTATTGGAAAGAAAAGACAAAACTTTATTGGAGAGGTGACCTAATCGGCGATGCCAAAGCTTTGGGGTTGACTTTGCCATCTCACACCTTGCGGGTCTTGTGTTGGTGAAGTAATACAGACCATCTTGCACAGTGCCCAAACCATTCATCTTCATCGAGCAAAGGTCCTGGATGAGACAAAAAGCAAAAGAAAAAATAATGAGACAATGCAATGTGTGACATAGTGTACACACAAAAATGAGGTTAAAGTGAAAAGTAGGAACACAAAGGAAATTATGAAGAACGAGTGATGAGGAAAAAGTCACGGATCCAATGTGTGTTACGAATGCATATGAGCCATTAGGTAATTGGACAGTACGGCCATGAACAGAATAGGATTAAGTCAAGGCAGTGGGAGAACAAACCATATGATCAGTAGCACTATTGTCAAGAATCTATAATGAATCATCGCATAAGACAGAAGACGTACCTGAGAGAGATGGTTCGGTACTACCTGTTTGGTGGGCCATGGACTGTTGTGGAGTAACATTATTCTAAATTGCAAGTAGTTGTTGGCATTTATCATGTGTAAAAGGAAGACTGCTGGTAATGGAAACTTGATGAGAACGGGGCTTAGGACTAGTGCCTGAGCCAGAGTCAATCTTGCAACGAGTAGGAGGGAATCCATGAAGTTGGTAGCACCGCTCAGTAGTATGACCATCACGACAGCAATAAGTGCATTTTGGTATTTCCTTCTTCTGAAAGCCAGATCGATTGTCCTTCCGTGGTGGTAAAGTAGCTTTTGCAGCTAAGGCAATGCCTTAAATGGTGGGTGGGTTGGTAATGTTGCATTGGCGTTCTTCTTGAAGGACCAAGGCATATGCACGATTGACTGAAGGCAATGGTTAAGAGAATATGTCCCCGAACAGCTGCATATGACTCATTGAGACCCATGAGGAACTTTATGGTACGCTGACATTGTTGAAGTTGGAGCCCTCTTTTAGTGAGCCACAGGTGCAAGGGGTGCTGGGTTTAATTGCGGATAGTTCATCCCATAACCCTTTTAGTTTTGTGAAGTATGTGGCGATAGGCATGGTGCCTTGAACGAGGGTGCTGATATCTTGCTCTAGCTGAAACATGCGATGACCATTCACTAGAGAAAATCACTCTTTAAGATCCAACCCATATTGTTGCAACGGCTCCATTGCGGAAAATCTTTGGAGGTGGTTGCTAGTGGAGAGATGGTCCCATCAATAAATTCGAGTTTGTTCTTGGTGCTGAGAGCCATAGTAATTGCTCGGCTCCATGTTTGATAATTTTCTCCATTGAGAGATTGAGAGGCCAATACCACACCTGAATGGTCAAAATGGTGGAGGTATAGATGATGATTGGGATCTTGGGAAGGAGGTGCGAAGGCTGTGCAAGTGGTGGTTTCTGTCATTTTTTTTTTTCATTGACACTAAACTACTTGTAGCTTAGGGTGATGTGTAACTAGCCTAAACTACATGTAGTATAATAGGGAGGCAGATTGGATTGTGGGCTTCTATAGATAAAATGGGCTTGGACAAAAAATAAAAAATAAAAAATGAGTAAACTACTAGTCTGGTGTGTAGGTTTAGTGAAAAACAAAATGAATGGTTTAATGGGTTTCACTTACGGGCTAGGGATCCAATAAAAAATAAAATAAAAGAAAAATAAAACTAAAAAAAAAGGAAGGAAAGGGATAAAGGAACGATTTACCTAAAAGCCAAAAGGAGGTCTTCTTCTTCGTGCAATTACAGAATGCACAGAAATCAAAGGACGTGATGGGCAGCGGAGGTGAATCGAAACTGGCAGAAGCTAGTGTTGTCAGACTGGAACAAGCCGAGAAAGAGAAGAAGTAGAAACACTGATCGAGTGGGTTGGAGCGGGGAGGGCCTCTGAGCAAGGATTGAAGCAGAAAAAATCCTTGGGGCGTGGATTGGCGGCCTCTGACCAACAAGGACCACTGGGTCGCTAGCTTGACGATCAAATAGTGGCTTTTCACCAATGAGGACCACTGTGACGAGTGGAGGACAACTTCTGATAGGCGAAAAACGGTTGAGACTAGCACCCAAAGTAATCGGGCTAGATATTGCCGAGACACTGCTACAAAAAAAAACAAAAAAAACTGAAGTGCAGCAAGTATGAAAAAAAAAAAAAACAAGACTCTGTTTTTCAATTGCAGAAACAGAGTTTTTTCATTCTCTCAGAATCTACGCTATGCTCTGATACCATGATAAAAACTAAACTGAGAAGAAATTTAGTATGTATTACTTGATATCAATCGATTTACATGATGGGGTATTTATACATAAAAATTGGGTTACATAGCCGTTGTAAATTAATGTTAATATCTTCTATATATGGAAATTATTTATGTAGAAGAAATGTTAACGTTCCTGGTTGGGGATTTGCCTTTCTCAATTGTTTTATGACCGTTGCACAGATTTATTTCCTCAACACACTTGTCACAGCACGAATCGGTAATCCAATTTTTTTCTTTTTTGTGTAACACAAAGAATTGTTTTTTAAAACAAATTGAATAACTAATTAAAATTAGAAAGAAAACACTGAATAGTGAACAATCAAGTAGTTGAGTTCAGTAAAAAAACCAAAAAAGAAAATCACTCTCATCTAATACCAACTCTCAAATCCTCGATTTTGAGTAGAAAAAGAAAACAAATCTCGTTGGCTTTGGGTAGAAAAAGAAAACAGAGAAAATAACGCAGAAAATAATCAACCTTTGAGCAGATAAGCGGCTGGTAGAGGTTCAATCCTGGCTCCTTCACCAAGATCCTCAGCCCTGGTAGGTACTACAGCCAATGGAGCGCCGATTCTGAGCATGGTCAGAAAATAGAGAGAGAATACAGTTTGGGTAAAAAAAAAAAAAAAAAAAAGAAGAAGAAAGAATGTAAATGGAATTTTTTGACGGCTTTTTTATTTTATTTCACGTTAGCCTTTTGAGGTTTAAAACCCCTAACTTGAAATCATGAGTAATTGTAGGTAGCATACTTGTGTCCTACTTGTGTCTTACTAAGAATGATATGACTATTAAAATTATCATTAGGCTTGTGATTGATCATGATTGAATTTTAATCAAATGATGATTTTAATAGCCACATCATTCTTAGTGAGACACAAGTAGGCCACCTAGAATTACTCGAAATCACAGCCTTCCAACCTAACTACCACAAATATGCCACAGTTTGGTCTACCACAGGTAAGCCTGCCACAATAGTTTTGAGGTGATTTTGATAAGATTAAAGGGTGGTGGTAATTTGTGGGGGAATATATGTACTTTTCCGTAAAAATATTACTTGCATAAATATCTTGTTACCAAATTTACTATGAAACACCATAACCCATTTAATCAAATAGTTATTACAAAATATTTATACCCCAACGAATTAAGCTCCTTTTATTTTGTTATTTAATTCTCTATTAGGTTGTGGTTTTTTCTTCTCCATAATGCTCTTATCTAATTCGCATTGTAACTTACAAAGATCCATCTCTTCATAAGAGTTCTTTGAAACTCTTGAAAAAAGTGTGTAATGGAAAGATATAAGATATGTATAATAAGTATTTATGTGAGTCATATGAGATATTATTTTATACATAAATATATTCTGTGTTATTATCCATCCTAAATAATAATTTGAGATTGTTGCTAGTTGATCTTAGCTGGTTAAATTATGAATAATTAAATTATTTTATTATTTTATAACAAACAAAGTGCACATCGTTCAATACAGGGATAAAAGTAAAATTGGTCTTTGTGGTTAACCTAAATTATAAATCACTCCCTGTGATATAACAAATAATTTATAGGTCCATGTAGTTGGCATAAATTACAAATTACTCATGTAGTATAAAAAATAATTTATAGGTCATCATGGCAAGTCCAAATAATTGTTTACTTCCTAAAATCAATTTATGACAAGTAACTTAACAAAATCCGAAATTAACCTAATATCTTCAATGTGAATGCTCTCTCTCTCTCTCTCTCTCTCTCTCTCTCTCTATATATATATATATATATATATATATATATGGGAAAATACATTTTACCTCCCGAACTATCTACCCATTTGCACTTTGACCTCCAATGTTTTAAAAGTGACACTTGACCCCCCAACAAAAAACTTTCAAATTGTTACAATTCGACCATTCTGGCTTTTTTTTTTTTTTTTTTTTTTTTTCTAAAATGCCCCCATCTCAAGTTAAAAAAAAAAATTAAAAATTAAAAATTAAGGGGTGGCCGGCCACCCCAGTTGGGCCTAGGGGTGGCTTCGGCCACCCTAGACCAGACACCTCTTAATTTAATTTTATTTTATTTTATTTTTTTTAACTTGGGATGGGGATATTTTGGAGAAAAAAAGTCAAAGTGATTAAATTACAATAATTTAAAAGTTTGGAGGGCTCAAGTATAACTTTTTTAACATTTGACGTATCCTCATAAATACGCCGTTGGACTATACGAAAATTCTAACTTTGTAAAGGAACCACCGCACTCATGTAAATGTCATTTCAACAAACGGCATGCACGATTTGCGGCAACTGAGTGAAACGTTTTTTTCATTTGAGTAAGATTAATACTACCCTTTAGGTCTATTTAATTATTGTATTCATTTTATATTATTTAATGGGACGTGTTTTAAATGACTTTCATATTAGTCACTTTAAAAATTAAAAAAAGAAAAGTCACTTAAAATACATCACATTAACTAATATGAAATCATTTATTAATGGATGTGAAGAGTAGCATTCATTTTATATTATATCATGTGACGTGTTTTAAATGGTTTTTCATCTTAGTCACTTTAAAAAGTTAAAAAGAAAACCATTTAAAACACGTCACGTCAACCAGTATGAAATCATTTATAAATGGATGTAAAAAGTTGCATTAACTATTCTTCGCACCTATTTATCACACTCATTTCACACCAGCGTACGTGACATGTGTTAAGTTGCTTTCCATATTAGCCACTTAAAACACGTTACATGAGCCAGTATGATAAATGGGTGTGAAAAATTAATAGCATTACTGGAATAATGATGTACACCACATCAATATACTACTTTTATCCCACTATGCTGAAGTGGCAGGATTTAGTAGCCATTGCATATGGCTTTTTTATAAGGACTAATCCAAGAACTAGTATACCCTACCACGCTAGCATAGTTAAATAAAAGTAAAATATTTGTATCGTATATAAAATTACTCTTTTTTGTTCTTGAGTAAGGTTGCACTTCACACATATTTATCACACTTATATCACACCGGTTAACGTGATCTATTTTAAGTAACTTCTCATGTTAGCAACTAAAAAAAAAAAATGAAAGTGTAGCCACTTAAAACATACAACATCAATTGTGTGACGTAAGTATAATAAATGAGTGTGAATAGTCGTATTTCTCTTTTGATTTTTAGTTCTTGAGTAATGTTATTCTTCACTCATTTTATACCGAATGAAATGGAATGAATGTGATAAATAGATGTGAAAAATAATATTATTTTTAGTTGTCAAGGTTGTGGCTAAGAAGGAAATTTCAAGCCACAACCATGTCCATTTGGCCTTTATAAACCAACGGCAGTACAATCGCGTAAACAACCATTCCCAACGTTTTCTCATCCTTAGGGTAATAATGACGGTAAGCTTTATGGGTTGCTACACAGTGAAGCCATCAGAGGCAACATGGAACGGCCCCCTACCCTTATCAGAATTGGATCAAATTGGCACCGTAACTCATGTTCCCACAATCTATTTCTACCGTCCGGCGCTAAACTGGCTTTCACCACCTGACACCACTACCAACACCCTTAAAGACACATTGAGCAGGGCATTGGTGCCTTTCTATCCTCTAGCAAGCCGCCTACGGTCAACTGGTGGAGGCCGTCTCGAGCTGGACTGCAATGCCGAGGGGATTCTATTCTTTGAAGCCGAATGTGAGGCGAAACTAGACAACATCGACCACTTCTCTAAATCTCCAGAGTATGATTGCCTTTTCCCATGTGTAGACTACAACGCCCCAATACATGCATTGCCAAAAATGTCGGTGCAACTCACTAGGTTCAAGTGTGGGGGCATTAGCCTCAGCCTAACAATATCACATGCTATTGTTGATGGACCAAGCAACCTGCACTTCGCTTCTGAGTGGTCTAGGCCTGCTCGGGGCGAGCCATTAGGGACAGCGCCATTCCTTGACCGTAAAGTATTACAAGTTAGAGATCCCCAACCGCAGACTGCTCCCGACCTCGACAAATCAGAGTACAACCCTGTACAACCCTTTACCGGTCGTGCTCTGGCAATCAAATAGTGTAGAGGAGGGAAAGAAGGAGAAGATGGTGGTTATGATAAAGCTTTCCAAAACCCAGGTTGGAAAGCTCCAGAACATGGCAAATGAGGGTAATCTCAAATCATCATTTTTCTCAAAAACTTAAATTAGTAGAAAATGATAAATTTAATCTGTATTCTAACACTCCCTCTCATTTGTTGGCTCAAACTTTCTATTAATAAATAAGACCCAACATGTGAATACTCAAGATTTAAACTTAGAACTTTTGATTCTGATATCATATTAAATCGCATTTGTCCAAAAAATTTAAGCTAATAAAAAATAATAAATTTAATCATTTAATCAATATTCTACCATGTAAAATTAGTGACAGTGATCATGCTTACACACGGTACCAGACGGTGGCTGGACACATATGGAGATGTGCTATTTGGGTTGACTTAAGGAACCGTATGAATCCGCCACTACCACAAGGGTATCTCGGGAATGATTCTTGATATTATTGCAAGAAGCCATGTGGGAGAGTTGATGAACAAACCATTAGGCTATGCTTCGAGAAGGATAAGACAAGCCATCGACAAAGTGGCGGATACGTACGTGAAGTCAACTATTGAATTTTTGAGAAATCAGCATGACTTGACGTGCTTTCAAGCAACCGAAGGGCCTCTATTTGGAAACCCAAAATGTTGAGGTGGTGAGCTGGTTGACACTGCCAATCTACGGCATTGATTTTGGATAGGGGAAAGAAATTTACGTGAGCCGGGAGTGCATGATTGTGATGGAGACTTAATAGTCCTTCAAACTCCTAATGGAGATGGATCTTTGATGGTGTTGTTGTGTCTGCAAACGGCTCATATGGATGCGTTTAAGAGGCACTTCTATGAAGATATCATAAAATTTGTAGGGGGAAAAAAGGAAAAGAAAGAATAGAAGATATCATATAATTTGTAGGGGGAAGAAAGAAAAAGAAAGAATAGAAGATATCATATAATTTGTAGGGGGAAGAAAGAAAAAGAAAGAATAGAAGATATCATATAATTTGTAGGGGGAAGAAAGGAAAAGAAAGAATATATTATAATATATAATATCGCTTGCTTCTGAAATTGACAAACTAGGTAGAAAATAAGCATATATCCATGATTTCAAGTAAGAAATTTCTTGAATAAATAAATGTACTATGATTTTGTTGACAAATGTAGTGATTTGGAAAAATTCATCTTCAGAATCAATCCTTGACGTTTTCCTACCTTCAAAGTTGGTTAAGATGGCATCATTGATAGGATTTGGTTTGTAATAAATGATTTTCAAATGCAATACTCTAGTCGTTAAGGTTAGGTTTGTTAACTAATGGCTTATAACTGTAAGGAAACATAAGGAGACCCATAGCATTAAATGCATCCAAATGATTGTTTAAAACATTAAATGCATAATCATAAGGTCAACAAGAAAATTTTAAAGGTTAATACAATTTTTTTTTGACATGTCCGCACAAGGGGAGAGAAAGGGAAGAATGAGATTCGATCTAGTGACCTCTCCTTCATAAGGCATTGTCTCCAGCCAATTGAATTACGACATGGGTGTTAGGGATTGTGCCCCGAATCCCAATGATTTTATATCCATGCTACCATTCAATATTTGTAATGAATATATGTTTTATTCACTTATTAAATTATTTTAAGCATATGGCCTATAAATGTCTTTTACATGCTTACTACTAGAAAGTTCATCATATTTATTATGGATGTGCAAGGTTGATGTGGTCTTTTCGTTGTGCAAAACTTATCAATAATAAAAAACCACTCACAATATAATGAATCCTTATAGGATAGGACTATATTGAAAGTGTTAAACCTCAAGGACTATGTTGTCGTTGTTATTAAGCTCTTTAGGATTTATTCTAACCTAATTCAAAGAAGATAGTTTGTCTTTGTTTATAAACTAAATGCATAAAAGTAAAACTATGATAAATTGTAATAGGGAAAAGAATAGGGGGTTGACTTCACCACTAACTGTATAACAATGGTCAATCATAAATTAACAAGGAAAATTCATTATATACATGATAAGACTCTTGTCACTCAAGTAGTCAAGAAAATACCATTATTAAGAAATAAGTATAATTCATCTTCAGTTGGCACGGGCTATCTGCCTAACCTCTAGATATAGCACAGTCCGTCTTCCCTGAGTATGAACTAGCAAATCTCTTAATGAGTTACATACAATCAAGGGATAAGCATAAGTCATCTTTGGTTAGGATGAATCGTCTACCTCAATTACACTAAGCTAGGCTATAGAACGATTCATCTTCCCTAGGCATGGCTTATTAAACCCTCTTGATCATGTATCAATTAAAATAGTAGCATAACCATCATTCTTATAATTACAAAAAATAAGAATAATTGAATCCAATCAAGATAAAAAAAATTTTCTAAGACAAGATAAGAATTCTACCAAGATTGAATATAAGCATTAAAGATCAATTCTTATAGTTACACAATCATCATGCATATAGAAAACCCCTAAATTAAAATATAATCAAACCATTTTTACTTGGAAAGGGCTACATCAACACTCTAATACAGAATTAGTTGCTCATAGCGTTGCTAGGATGGCCTTCTGCCATGTTCATCTTCTCTTCAACTTTTCAAGCCTCCAAAAAGATATTTATCTGAATTCTCTCTAAAACTAAGCACCCCCTTCTCTTGAGAGGTTTACGACATATTCATAAAATAAGCAATAGGAGCCATTGGAGTCCCAGAAACGTTGTACTTCAACCCCTAGTCGAATTAGGAGACCTAAACTTGTTTCCATATCAATTCTGCATTTTTGTCAACCAAGTCGGTGTGAGTGCGCATGAGCTCACTTTTGGTCCGCTCGAGCTCACTCCTTCAGCGTTTCAAAACGTCATGTTTTAAGCCCAAAATCAGTAGAATTTGCTTGCATCTTAATTTAGAACCTAAAAACACTAAAACAGCACAAGATCAAAACGATAACAATGCCAAGCATGATTATTGGTGTGGTCTTTTTGTGTCCAAAAATATGGCTATGGGTGTGAGTTACATGGTTATTGATGTGATCTTTTTGTGTCCAAAAATATCAATAATAAAAATTACCACTCGCAATAGGACGAATCATTGTAAGATGGGCTATATTGAGGATGTCAAACCTCAAGGACTGCAAAGGCGTTGTTATTAAGTTTGTCAAGATCAAAAGTAATTTAATTGAAAGAAGGTTGTTTCGTTTTTGTTTTTAGACTAAGTGCATAAAAGTAAATGTAAAGATAAACAGTAGTGAGAGAAATAATATGGGTTGATTTCACTACTAACCGCATAATAATGATCAATCACAAATTAACAAGGAAAATTCATACTATGCATGATATAGGGCTTGTCTCACTCGATTAGTCAAGAAAATACAATAATTAAGAAATAAGTATAGTCCCTCTTCGGTTGCCATAGAATCGTCTGCCTAACTTCTAGATGTGGTACGGTCCGACTTCCCTAGGTGTGGACTATCAAATTGCTTAATCAGTTACACGCAATCAAGGGATAAGCATAACTCATCTTCGGGTCATACGAAATGTCTACCTAAATTACACTAAGCTAGGGTGTAGAGTAATTCGCCTTAAGGTGTAGAGAAATTCACCTTCCCATGGCATGGCCTATCAAACCCTCTTGATCATGTGCCAGTTAAAAATGTTGTATTACAGTCATTCAAATAATCACAGAAAATATGAATGATTGAATTCAATCAAGATAAAAAGTTTTTCAAGACAAGAGAAAAATTTCATAATGATTAAATATAAACTTTAAAACCAAATCTCTAAGTTATACAACCATCATGCATATAGAAAATTTGTAAATTAAAATACAATTAAACCATTGTTACTTGAAACGGAATACATCAACACCCTATTACAAGCTTAGCCGCTCATGGTGGTGCTACAATTGACTCATGCCATGTTCATCTTCTCTTCAACTCTTCAAACATCCAATAAGATATTTTATGTCTAAAACAAAGCACCATTTTCTTCAATGCTTACAGGCCAATTTATAGGGTGTAAATCAAACCCTAGAAGCCCTACAAATCCCACAAAAATCGTTCTTCAATCTTCGAGTCAAATTAGGAAGTAAGCTTATTACAAAATCTTAGGGACGATTTTGGCATGGCAAACGTCCGAATTGGGAAATTCTTATTTCATAATGATTTATATTATTTTGAGTTAGCTTTTAATTACTACTAGTTTCACCTCAATCCGATACTTGAGCTGAAAGTTATAGTCATAATGTCCAATTAGAGAAATTTCAATTTAATCATTTCCTTGATTTTATTAAACTTAACCACATCATATAGGTCATCTATTAGTATTGGTTATGCTTAACCACATTGATAAGTGTCAAATATTGCATATTTGGACCCCATTATTTACATTAGTTAATCCTTTAGTTGTGTCGTTATTTAATATTTTGTGTTAGTTTTGTGTTTTTAGTATTTTGTAGGTCATTGAAGAAAAACTATAGCTTTAAAGGGAAAAATGCAAAGTTTGGAAGAAAGCATAATTTGAGAAGACCAAGATGATGTGGTTAAGTTCAACCAAATCCAAGGAAAAGGTTAAATCGGATTAAAGATCAGATTGGATTAAAGATCAGAAGGATAAGATTTCGGATCGGATTCAAATTCAGATTATGTACACATCTTAGTATTTTGACCATAACTTTCCGTTCAAAAATCGGATTGAAGTGATTTAAGCAGCATTGGAAAGCTAACTCAAAATAATACAGTTCATTGTAAAATAGTATTTTCCTAAATCAGACGGTTACTATGCGAAAATCGCCCTGCAATTAAAGGACACAAATCTTGACGAATCCTATTCCGATTTCAGACTTCTATTTTGACTGGGAGACAAACCTCCAAATTATCTAGGTTTACTTGGGCTTCTAGGACTTTCCTAAGCCTATAAATAGACTTCTTTGCATTCAAGAAAAGATACACAATCCTAGAGAGCAAAATTCTTTTGTTTAGTTTTTCTTTAGGTTTAGGTTTAGGTTTAGATTTTATTTTTATATGGAGCTAAATTCCCAACTGAGGTTGGGGATGAAGCCTCACTGATGAAGAACGACATCACTTTTATGTAAGTCTTTATTTATCCGATTTTATTGAGTGTTATATTTCAATTGTTTTACTTCTAATCAATGTGTGGAGTGATTCTTGGATATCTCTTGTGATTCAAGGATACATGTGACGATTTAAGATAATTTCATATGATTGATTGCTTGGTTTTTAACTCATAAAAATTGGATATCCCTTGTGATTTGTTCTACGGATACATCTGGTGTTTCAATTGAATTTGGATTCCTTTTGTGATTTGGACAATGAATGGATACATGGGATGGTTTTGATTAATTCTTTGAAGCATGGTAAAACATACATAAGATTTAAATTGTTAGAACTTCGGATAAATATTGATGGATATGGAGTACGATATTATGATTTGATGAGTGTGGATTCCCAAACCTTAGTATTTATCTTTTGTTTTATTTAGTTTATGTTTATCTTTTAAAAAACCAAAATTCAAAACCCTTTTGGAACTAGGTTAGGATTTAATCAGTTTAGATTTAAATTGCTCTTTCAAAAATACAATTCTCTGTGGGTTCGACCTCACACTTGCAATCCATTAAACTACAATTGATTCGTGCACTTGCGAGTTAAATAAATTTGCACAACACACATCTTCTAGCATTCTCAAAGTGTGTTTTAAGTCCAAAATCAATGGAATTTATTGTATCTTTATTAAAAACCTGAAAACAATAAAACAACACAAAATCAAATAGATAATAGTCATAAGGAATTAACGTATGCGAGTTAATGGGCTTGAATGTACAATATTTGGTGCTTATCACCCCCCCCCCCCCCATATTTACATATTGCTAGTCCCTTAGCAATACAAAATTGAAAATAAACTAGAAAACAAAAAAAATAACTAACTAATTCCTTCTTTCGTGGGATGTAAGATTGCATTTAGCATATGGAACAAGCATTTTAAACCCCTAGGTATTCCTAGAGGAAGAGTGGTGTCTCGTGAGGGTTTAATAGGAATGATACCCATAAACATTATCACTATATGTTATTCAAAAAGAATGAAGCATCACATAAATAATGATTCTCATTTATTAGTAAGTTTAAATAAATAAACTCCATCTTCAAAATTCCAGGAAACTCAAAATCAAGTTACTAACAAATGGCAGTTTGAGATAACACAAGTTCGAATTGGTATAGTGAACTAGCACATAGTTATAAGGCTTCAAAAATAATTTCAACACGAATGGTTCAATACTCAAAATTCATTAGACTCCCAATTGGATGAAACAACCAATGTATAATCAATATATTTCTTTTTTCTCTTTTTATTTTATTTTATTTTTTTATGTAAGCTATGCAATGGTTAGCTCCCTTAAGCTTTCTAGTTTACCTATGTATCGAGTGTTAAGCCAATTACTCCCAAGCCAAATGGCTTTAGGGCATTAGGTGTAAAAACACCCATAATGGCTTACTAACTCGAGTTAAAAAGGCTACGAAGCTAAACTAGCCATGTTATCAACCAAACCAAACTTCTCACCTTTTAACACGAACACTCTCTGCTAAATGAAGTAAGAGATCAGGTTACTCAGTGTAAAGCTAAAAGTGATTAATATTATTCTTTCTTTTTTTTTTTTTTTTTCATACCAATGTTATTCATCCAACAAGTCACCCAACTACATTCAAGACATTGAAAAAACACATAATTGATTTCAGATTTCATACCTCACATATTATATGCTAGTGTGCTCGTGATAATCAAATGGAAAAAAGTAACATCTCAGTTTGCCAAAGATAAGTAACAAAACTCAAATTTCCTAGTCAGATGATCATGTCTTCATAATTTTAAGCTCACCAATGAAATACAAATCAGTGTTAAAGTTCAACTGCATTCTTAAGAATAACATAATAGAAATTTGGACTCTTGTGTTCGTCCATGCCCCCAAACTTAAACCACACATTATCCCTAAAGTGTATAGAACTAGAAAACAATAGTAAGAGGATAGGAGTACATGTATGGGAAATAAGTGGGGCAGAGCATACCCCCCAACTTAATTACAGAAATACTAGTCCTGAAAAACAAAGTGATACTCCAACCAAATAACAATTAAGTGCAGTGCATTGTTGTCAAAATATAATCAAATTGTAAAAGGAATAGAACACCAATGGAGAAAATAAACCTGGATGCAGATCATGTACCATAATGGAGGAGTAATCGAGCGCACAAGGTCTGCACTCGATCCTATGAATCTGACTCATCTAGTCAAAATATATGAGATCTGCCAAGTTAACGAAATCCACATCCTTGATACGCTCAATGCTCTCTGCCCCTTGAGTTTAAATTTGAAGCACTAGTCTTTTCTTCTCTTGGAGCAAAAAGAATAAATTTTACCTATAGAAATGTAATTCATAATGTTCGCATATCGAGGTAAATCACTTTGAGTATTCTCAAACAGTTTCTCATCAATGAATGAATCATGAACTGGAATAAAATGATGAGAGTACTCAAGAAACTTTTCTACCTTGGTCGTCCCTTTGTGTTCCTCTAGCACACCTAACAGACTATTCTCCTAGCCTTTTGGTAAGTCATAAGCAAAAATGATCGGGAGAGTGTCATCTGTCACTAAAAATGAAGACTTAACATTATCTGAAATTGGCTCCAGCTCAAGTTCTGGTGAGGGCTCAAGGGAAGGCATGTGAGGAATACTTAGAGGCATAGGCTCACTGGCGTCTTTCCAAAGTGGAAGGTCCATAGTGGCAGTATTATCAAGCGAAGGGATGACCTCGTCAATATACTATTCTGTATCAAAGTCATTGAACACAAAGTGAGTTGGACAAGCTTCTAAGTGGTCCTCCAACAGATATGGATTTATAGGAGGCTCAATTTCCTCGTCTTCTTCCTCCTTGTTGTCAACTACTATCCCACTCATATCAATATCCTTAGCTTGCTCTTGAGTGTTCACCACCAATCTATTGAGAGCGGCCAACACTTTCTCCTCAAAGCCAAGAGAATACCTATAAGGCGGTGGAGCTAATTGATATTGAGGGGAATAATAAGATTGATCACTGAACTGCGGATATGATTGATGGTGCAGTTCATGAAATTGTGGAGTATAATTTCCAAGAGCTTGGGCTTGTCACAAGAGATTAGAATGGTTGCTCCATGTCAGGTTACAAGAATCAGAATAAGGGTCATTCCCTGGTCTAGAGAACGGTGTGTTCATATGCTCATAAGAATAATTAGAAAATTGTCTAGTGGTAGGACAATTTCTAACATGGGGATAAGGACTATAGCAATCTGAACATGGTCCACGAAGTGTTGGAATTTCTCCCCACATGAACTAACCTAACAAACCTAAAACAAAATAAAATATCAAAAGAAAAATAAAAACTAACAAACAGCCTGAAAAAGCTTAACTTCAGACAGTAGCTGCTCTGTTGTAGCGCACGTTGGGAGATGCGCTCGAGCATACTGATGAAGACCCGAGTACGATCAAGCGCATAGAATCTAGGCTCGAGCGCACTTGTGTAGAGTTGCCTGGGCAGTTCCGGACCTGTAACAGAAAACAGGAAAAAAAAAAAAAAACATAGAGAATCAAGTTAAATTCAGTCTTTAAAACTTAACAATGTATCCGTTGAGCAGTCCCCGGCAACGGCGCCAAAAATTGATGTGGTCTTTTTATGTCCAAAAATATTAATAATAAAAATTAACTACTAGCAATAAGACGAATCCTTGTACGATTTGGCTATATTGAGGGTGTCAAACCTCAAGGATTGCAAATGCGTTGTTATTAAGTTTGTCAAGATCAAAAGTAACTTATTTGAAAGAAGATTGTTTTGTTTTTATTTTTAAACTAGATGCATAAAAGTCAAAGTAAAGATAAAGAGTGGTGAGAGAAAGAATATGCGATTGATTTCACGGCTAACCCCATAACAATAGTTAATCATAAATTAACAAGGAAAATTCATAATATGCATGATATAGGGCTCGTCTCACTCGAGTAGTCAAGAAAATACCATAATTAAGAAGTAAGTATAATCCATTTTCGATTGGCATGGACCGTCTACCTAACCTCTAGATGCGGTACGTTCCGTCTTTCCTAGGTGTGGACTATCAAATTGCTTAATCAGTTACACGCAATCAAGGAATAAGTATAACTTATCTTCGAGTCGTACGAATTGTCTACCTAATTTACACTAAGCTAGGATGTAGAGTAATTCGTCTTCCCTAGGCATGGCCTATCAAACCCTCTTGATTATATATCAGTTAAAACTATTGTATAACAATCATTCATATAATCACAGAAAATATGAATGATTGAGTTCAATCAAGATAAAAAGCTTTTTAAGACAAGAGAAGAATTTCATAATGATTGAATATAAACTTTAAAACCAAATCTCTAAGTTATACAACCATCATGCATATAGAAAATCTGTAAATTAAAATACAATTAAACCATTCTTACTTGAAATGGAATACATCAACACCCTATTATGAGTTTAGCTGCTCATGGTTGTGCTAGAATGGCCTCATGCCATGTTCATCTTCTCTTCAACTCTTCAAGCATCCAAAAAGATATTTTATGTCTAAAACTAAGCACCATTTTCCTCATTGCTTAGAGGCCTATTTATAGGGTGTAAAGCAAACCCTAGAAGCCTTAAAAATCCCAGAAAAATCGTACTTCAGCCTTCTAGTCAAATTAGGAAGCAATCCTAGTACAAATTGGAATAGGATTCGTTCGATTTTGGAAGAGCAAACATTTGAATTAAGAAATTCTTATTTCACAATGATTTGTAGTATTTTGAGTTAGCTTTCCACTGCCACTAGATTCACATCAATTCGATATTTGAGCTGAAAGTTATGGTCAAAATACTAAAACATATGCAGAATCTAAAATTTAAAATCCAATCCGATTTTAACTTCGATTAAAGAAATTCCGATTTAATCATTTCCTTGATTTGATTAAACTTAATCATATCATATAGGTCATCTATTATGATTGGTTAGGCTTAACGAAATCTTCTAGGCCATCTCAAAGTGTGCTTTAAGCCCAAAATCAATGGACTTTCTTGCATCTTTATTAAAAACCAGAAAACACTAAAAAAACACAAAATGAAATAGATAACAATGCTAAGGAATTAACAAATGTGAGTTAAGGGGCTTTAATGTGCAATATTTGGCTCTTATCAGTTATCACACAAGGAAGCAAAGACTTTGGATTGATGTGTAGGTGCTGAGACCCTAAGGCACTGAACGGTCCAAGGATTTATCTTTCCACAAAGATATTATCTATAAGGAAAGGCAATAACTTCTTAAAGACTTTGATTCTAAATCCTGAGGGAATTGTAGACTCACATGTTGCATGGAAATTGCTATGATACACCGAAGGGTAAGATCATTTATACTGTCAACAATTCCAATGTGTTGGGCAATCACATGTAGCATTGTTAGAAAGCCGTTTCCATGAGGGAATCCAAATCCTTTGTCAAAGAACAAAGAGATAAGAAATTTTTCCTTCAAATAGATTTTATGGATATTATTCTAAAGTCTCTCGCTAGAGCATTTTTGGTTGGCATGCCAAAAGATATACATGTATTTTTCACAAGTATGAGAATAACGTAAAATGAGTAACTCAAGATAAAGAGGTAGAGAATTAAGTGGCAGTATCCTTGATCTTAATTTTGCTATGGAATATTTCATGGAGGAATCATGATTCAACGTTAAGTAAGTCAAATGAATTAATTGTTTAATCAAAAATATTTATTGGAGTACAGTTACAATTATTTAGTAGAATTCATTGTGATTAAAATATAGTTGCGTAACGAATGTCAGAGAGACATGACTGCATACATATTTAAGCCAATAATTATTTTTTTCCTTCGGGTCCACTACAAAATTTGGCAGAAATTTTGACCGGAGGTTTTTGACGTGTCATTTTTTATGTTTAGCCGCGGTTAAAAGGGGGGATGTCAAAAATCCCAAGTTTTTGACGTGTCAAAATAGAGTTTTTGACGTGTCGATTTTAACACGTCAAAAAAAAAAAATTTGACGGGTCAATTTTGACGCGTCAAAAAAATTTTTGACAGGTCGATTTTGACACGTCAAAAAATTTTGACGTTTCACTTTCAACACGTCAAAAATTTTTTTGACGTGTAAATTTTGACGCGTCAGAAGTTTTTGACGTGTCGATTTTGACACGTCAAAAAATGTACGTGTGATTTTTTGACGTGTCACGCCATTTGACACGTCAAAAAATATATATTATTTTTTTTTTAATAAAAAATAATTACAATATTCCAATTCCTGATAATTACAATAATTACAATTTTTCTAATCCACATCCAATAATCCAATAATCCACCTACATAATACACATCCAATACATAATCAACATCTAATACATAATCCACCAACATAATACACATCCAATACATAATCCACCTACATATATAATACACATCCAATACATAATCCACCTACATATATAATATACATCCAATACATAATCCACATTCAATACATAATCTACATACATAATACACATCCAACACATAATACACATCCAATACATAATCCACATCTAATACATAAACCTAAATAAATCCATAATCCACATGCAATACCTAATCCAATCCAATACCTAATCCAATCCAATTCAATACCTAATCCAATCCAATACATTATCCACATCTATAATACACATCCATAATACACATTCATAATCCACATAAATAATCCAATCTAATCCAATCCAATACATAATACACATACATAATACACATTCATAATCCACATACCTAATACACATCTATAATTCACATACATAATCCAATCCAATACCTAATCCAATCTAATACGTAATTCAATCCAATACATATTCCAATCCAATACACAATACACATCCTGACCATACTATGAGTTTCAAAGAATATATATATCCAACACAACTTCATTAAACAAAATCTAATATCCAATATATATATCCAACACAACACAGCTTCATTACTAATATATATCTAATATCCAATATCCAACACATACTTCATTAAACAAAATTTCAACACACATACTACATTCCAACACAACACATAACAAAACGTATATATATATCGAAAACACGTTCTAAAACAAGGCAAAACAAATATACAATAAAACACATCTGGACTATCTGCTACAAATAAGTTTCAATGTGTCTCAACAAACCTATAGTTTGATCTAACTATATACAAAACAAGAAGTAGCAGTATGTATACAAACAGTGATAATCAACGACGTGTGGCGCCCAACTCAACACAGTCATCCCCCAACTCTTAATCTGTATTACCTGCAAATGAGTTGTGAACCAATAATAATCAATACAAAAATTCAAAATTACTATGTAATATGATGCAAATATACGTAAGTTCTAAAATAGACCGCTGTAACTAGGAGTTTTTAACAGTAGTTTCTAACCGTATTTTCTAACAGTTAACAATTGTTAAAAAAACAAAATAAAATATATTATTACCTCTGTGGGGCGCAAATCCAGACGTCGACCCGAACATGGCCTCGATTTGGCGGAAACGAGCGTCAATCATAGCATCTTTCTCTGCTATTTGCGCTTTTTGTGCTTCAATCTGCCTCGCCATCTCTTCCATTGCCCTTCTGTGTGCTGCCCGCTCTTCTTCCATCACACGTCTTTCTTGTGCCCGCTCCTCTTCAAGTTCTCTAATTCTATCTGTCATCTGTGAGAACGAGGAGCTCCAAGAATTTTGAGACCTTGTCTGGGACGGTGTATAGTATGAATGTATGCTGCCCCGCACCGGCAGCACATTCAGACCCAGCTGGCGGACCCTGCTAGCAAACTCAGGCTTATTTCCATGCGCCTGAGCATACGCATCATCAGGTGTCCACCGTACCGTCCCTTCCGTCACGGTCTTACTATTTGCAGGGTCAGTGGGCATCAATTCCTTCATCCTCTCCTGTACATTAAAAAACAAATTAGTATCTCTTATAAGGAACGTTATTCATAAGTAATTTATCAAAATATATATGTTTGAGTACTTACACATCTCTCCCTGACCACGTCATTCGGATAGCCACCATCCTTCGTTGTGTGAGTAGTGACGTAACTTTCCGCTCGAGTTGGAGGAGTGCCGCCCCTGGCTATGGTCTGCATAGAAAATATATCAATACAACAACAACAAAAACAAAAAAAGGTAAAAAAAACATAGACATAAACAACCGATTATATATATATATATGCAGTAAAGATATATAAATACCTCTTGATATGTCGCTCTAGCGTAGCTCATCGACCCGGTGCAGTGAGGTGTGTTGTTTTTTGCTCGTAATTCCT
This sequence comes from Corylus avellana, assembly GCF_965113065.1. Lineage (NCBI taxonomy): Eukaryota > Viridiplantae > Streptophyta > Magnoliopsida > Fagales > Betulaceae > Corylus > Corylus avellana. The sequence goes on from NC_142498.1 coordinate 13,619,459, forward strand.
TCATCTAGGCAGCAAACTCCTACATGTATATCACTCTTAAAATGCCAGGCTTAACCCAATTATAATTAATGAAACTAAACAATTATAATTAATTTCACTAGCCAATTGCTCATTTAGTCTTCCTATTCAAATATATTCATATATTTCTTTACTATATAGACAATAATCAACAATGGAAGATTGATCATCACAAGCCTATGAACAAATTAAAGCAAACCAAACAAGAAGACATATTCTAAAAACACTCTAGACATACCTGATTTTTCGGGTCACACCATCTCGCCAACAAGACATTCAAGTCCTCGGCGTCGTATTTCCTAACGGCATCCTCACCCATTCTCACCTTCACTGAGTCTGGAGTATCGCCCTCCTTGATTTTTAACTTGAGTATTACAGCGTGTCTCCAACTCTTCAGCTTCGATCCCATATCTTTGAAGGCGTCTCTTTTAATCGCCTGAAGATCGTATTCAGGCGGCATGTAGAACTGAGTCTGCATATATACCAAGTAAAAATTAGGCGTATAATTATTAAACTGAAACAACATTGTAAATATTAAAAAAAATACATGCGAAAATATGAGAAAAAAATTTAACCATACCATCAAGGCGTCCCATACATCTTCCTTCACACGGGGATGTACATGCTCCCATTTATCCCGGAGCCTAACATAAGTCCCGGCCCTTATGACGTTGTCGGTCTCCCTTCTGAATTTCATCCCACTAAATCCTACGGGCTGCCACGCCTTATTGTACTCACATACGATTTTTTGTCCTGGGGGGACCTCCCACTTTTTGTACGATGGTGGAATGTCCACCACCTGAAATTGGGTGCTGCCGTCTCCCCTGATCCCTAACACATTAAAATTGCAAATGTTAATTGTTTGAAATTTAATAGTAACTACGTAGTATTAAATTGTTTGAAATTTAATATTGAAATTTTATACATGTTCAATATGGGTATTTAAAGCATATATACTTACTTATTGTCCGGAGCTGGCGAATGCCTAACTCCTCTAGACGATTAGGGGCCTCTAAGTCACCTGAGCCATGATCCGCGTCCTCCCTATAATACTGTGTCTCGCTATCATTCGGAGGCGATGGCTCACTGTATGGGATACTCGTGTTTAACTCAGGAGGGAACATCCTCTCTACCTCACCATGCTCACATACTCTCAACTCGCTCAAGGACGGATATGAGGGATCCGTGAGATACGGAACCTGCAGAGACCCTTCCCCATGCTCAGGAAGTAAGGGTCTATACCCCTGCTCGTTTATCTGTATGGACCCCCGTCGTCTACTCTTCCCCCTCGTGCTCATATCAACCTGCAAAACACATAATATACCCAATTAATTATGTATATAATAGATAAAAATTGCACCACAATACCCAATCAATGTATAAAGAAATAACATTAAATACGTCAAAATAATGTGAACTATATATATTATTAAAGTTTTAATTTTTTTAAAACAACATACGGATCTAAGTCTTGTCGGATGTAGTCAATGCCATCCTGCGGATCCACTTCATTATTCCTGGTCAATAGGAGCGGCTCACACTCATGGTAGTTGACACTTTCATCATCAGAACCTTCGCCTTGTCCAACGTCGTATACGTTTCTAGGTTTAGTCCTTACAACACAAGCCCAATCAGGGTCCCTTTCATCTTGGACGTAAAAAACTTGGTCAACTTGTGACGTTAGCACATACGGCTCATCAGTAATTTCCTGACCCCGGTGGACAAGGTTTTTGAAGCTGACAAGCAGTATGCCATACTCGTCTACTTTGTACCCCCTGTCCCTCGTGTTGTCCGCCCAATCACACTTGAACAAAACATACTTAGTTCTGTCGAAGTACTCCACCTCAATTATTTCCGTCAACTTTCCATAGTACATTTCGCCATCAACAGTTGGCACGCACACCCCGCTGTTCTGGGTCCTTTTCCCAGCATCAAATGCAATAGTGCGAAACAGCTTTCCGTTAACCACATATCTGTTATATCTGGTCGCTGTGGCCTTCGGCCCTCTACAATGCGTTACCAGTTTGTCACTTATTTCCTTCCTTTGTCGATCGTCCAATCGATCGACCTGTTAACACATACGTACAATTGACCATAAAAAAGTTAGTTTTGTTGGTTGTTATGAACCAATAACTAAATAGAATGGGTCTGCAACAGTTATATATCACGGTAGTCTTACGTAGTCACGGTACCAATCGCAGAACAGCGCATGGTGTTGGGTTTCCAATTGGTCCTCCGTCGTTCGCCCCCTATCGCATGATCGTCTAAGTGTATCCATGTGTACCCTACAATACAAAGTTTAAATTATATTATAATTCACAACTAAAGGTGCAAGATGATATTGGACTTGCATACACTACTAACACGACTTACGTCCGTAGTTGAAGGAACTCATCCGAGTTAAACAAAATGTATCGATGAATTTGTGTCAAAGTGACACGGTCGAGGATGACTCGTGTTCCCGCACCTTTTGAACCATCCGGGTTTCTTATAGCCCTATTGTGAAATGTTGGTGCGTGATCTAGATACCTTGAGCAGAACGCCACCAACTCCGTTGCTATGTAGCCCTCCGCAATGCAGCCCTCAGGAACCGCTTTATTGCGAACATTAGATTTGAACACTCCAAGGCTTCTACATATGATCATAATTCAGTAATTACAGTTAGTGACGGTTGTATATCGGAGAAAAAAATAATTTCATGAATATTAGTAAACTATTTTACCTTTCTGCCGGATACATCCACTTATACTGTACCGGTCCACCAAGTCGGCATTCACGGACAAGATGCACGACTAAGTGAACCATTATAGTAAAAAAACTTGGGGGGAAGACCCTTTCCATCAGGCACAAAGTAAGATAAATGTCACCCTCTAGTCGGTCCATATCATCTCGTGTCAATGACGTTGAACATAGGCCCCTGAAGAATGCAGACATCCCGACAAGTGGTCTAACCACGTTCTCTGGCAATGATCCACGCAATGCAATAGGGAAAAGTTGTTGCATAATTACGTGACTATCATGGCTTTTTCAAACCAAATATCGTACGATCACTAAGTCGTACACATCGAAAAATATTCGAGGCATATCCGTCCGGCACCCTTACATTCCCAAGCACTTTCAAAAAATGTGTTTTTTCGTCCTTAGACATCGTGTGACAAGCTGCGGGCATATACGTTTGACCATCCTCACCCGTGTACGGATGAAGTGCATGTCTCAACCCCATTTCTTGCAAGTCTGTTCGGGCTTGGATGTTGTCCTTCGTTTTCTTTGGAATGTCTAGTATTGTGCCAAGAATGTTGTCCATCACATTTTTCTCAATATGCATAACATCAAGGTTGTGCCACAATAGATTATCTTTCCAATACGGCAACCTAAAGAAAACACTTTTCTTCTTCCACAATACGTTAGCAGTCTCGCCTTCTCTTTCTGTCGGCCCACCCTTCTTCCGTTTCTTGTTTTTTTTCTCATTATCCGTCCTTGCCTTACCAGCATTCTCATCTCCATATGCCATATCTTGTAATTGTCTAAGAATGTCATCTCCACTTGGCACATCTAAGGCACATTCAAATTCTTGTTTTCCGTCAAATGTTATTTTATTCCTCCTCCACGGATGATCAATGGGCAAGTATCGCCTGTGCCCCATATAACAAAATTTTCTGCCATGTTTTAACCGCGTGGACCTCGTCGAGTACATACAGCAGGGACATGCCTTCTCACCCCTGTTAGGCCACCCAGACAAATCTGCGTATGCCGGGAAGTCATTAATTGTCCACATCAACTGCGCCCACATCACAAAGTTCTTTTTGTTGGACACGTCAAATGTGCGTATACCTACAGTCCATAGTTCCTGTAACTCCTCAATTAAGGGTTGTAGGTAGATATCTAGATCCATCCCAGCTGACTTTGGGCCCGGGATTATCAGAGATAGTATAAATGATGTTTGTTTCATGCACGTCCAAGGAGGCAAGTTGTACGGTACAAGCATTACAGGCCAAGTGCTGTGGGATGTGGTCATGTTCCCGAATGGATTAAATTCATCCGAGGTTAGTCCAAGCCTAACGTTCCTGCTGTCCGCCGAAAAGTCTAGATGCAAATTATCGAATGCCCTCCATGCTTCACCATCGGCCGGATGCCTCAATACACCGTCCTTAGTCCGACCTTCTGCATGCCACCTCATAGAAGGAGCAGTATGCTTTGACATAAACAATCTCTGTAGCCGTGGTATGAGCGAAAACCACCGCAACACCTTGACTGGGCGTTTCTTATTCGATGATATGGGTTGTCCATCCTCATCCAACTGAATTTCATCCTTCCACTTAGATACTCCACAAACGGTACATGTATCCAAATCCTGATTGTTCTTCCAAAATAACATACAATTATTAGGACACGCCGGGATCTTCTCATACCCGAGGCCCATGTCCCTTAGAAACTTTTTTGCCTCATATGTATTAACTGGCAAAGCTTCATCACTAGGAGGCAGCAACTGATTGATGAACTCAAGAAAAAATGAAAATATTGCGTTACTAAGTCCGCCAACACACTTCAAATTGTACAGTTGTACAGTAGCACTAAGCTTGCTATATTTGGTCCCATCATAAAGTGGCATCTCTGCCTTCTTAAGCAAGTTATTGTACTTTAGAACGTCACCATCGTCAGTTGCTTCATTCACAGTTTCTTCATTCCCCTGCACCGCCACTTCAGGCTCACAATTGTCTTCCACGACACCGTGCATGCCAAATAGATCACGCAACATTGACTACATTGTTTCACCTTGTGCTGTGCCTATACCCTGATCTATAATCGTGGGAGTCGAAGTAGACACTGCAACATGAGACCGAACAGGCCTCTCCCCGTGATAATACCAAATTCTGTATGCAATCATTATTCCCTTACCCCCTGTCAAGTGGTCAAATACCAAATCCGGCGGGTGGCGCTGCTTATTACGGCACATCTTACAGGGGCAGTGAATTTTTCCATCAGGGATTGTACAATTCCTAACTACAAACTCCACGAATGATCTACACCCGTCTCTGTATTCCCTCGTACCCCTAGACTTTGTCATCCAACTCTTGTCCATAGCTTTAGTTACTGTAATCCTAACTGAATAAAATAAATCTAAGTTAGTTAGTTAGATGTTATTTTTTTTTTCTTTTGTGTATTTGTTTAAGTACATCGTTACAATTTTTTGTATATTTTTTACAAATAAACACACACATTAAGTATTAATTATAACATCTACATAATCAAAATTTGCAAAACCTAAACAAAATTAAGGTCCAGATTTAAAAACATTTGACATGCCACATGGGGAACCTAGATAAAATATATGTGGCTATCTTATTTGCTGCAAATTTTTTGTTTTTGTTTTTTTTGACATTTACATAACCTGAAGTTGTAAGACCTAAATTAATTATTTTGTTATATAGGGGGACCCTAAATAAATTAGATATACCTAGCTAGGTTAAATGTTGGTTTTCTTTTGTCCGCTTATTATAACATTATACATTTGTATGGGAAGTGTATATAAAACAAATCAAGCAACCTATGTTAGTTGTTTCTTACTTTATTTTTTCGATCATAGCATGTACATACTTATTATAAATTTACAAAATCTAATCATAAATTAACGGTCGACCAAAGTAGATATGCATTTCTTATTTGTATATATATATATATATATATTTTTTGGTTACGACAATGTGCAAAAGAAAAACCTACACAAATATGGGTCTAAATGTAAATGCAAAATCCTAAACAAAAAAACAAATTTCAAACTATATATGATGGTACGTAATTTTGCATGCATGCATGCAAATACATTAAACAATATTTTCACCATATACAAAACATATATATCAAACAAGTAATATTACATAACATAAATCTTAAGCAAATAAATTAATTAGCTAACATGTACAAAAAAATTAAATTTGCTAATATAATTAACTACATCAACAATATATAATACTATGTTTATATAATCTATATATTAATTTATATAAATAAATTAGTTTATATATATATATAAACTAATTTTTTGTATATATATATTTCATTCATTGTGTATATATACCCACTGCATGTGTATATTCGGTATATATATATATATATATATATATATATATATATATATATATAAATTTTAGCATTTTCGGTATATATATATATATATATATATATATATATATATAAATTTTAAAATAGGTATATATATACCTGATAGGCGTATAGTTGATCGGGAATGGCTTGGTCGCCGGAGGTAGCAGCGGCGGTGGTGACGGACGCCGGTGAGAGAGAAGCACCACCGAGGGAGAGAGAGAACCACCGAGAGAGAGATCGAGAGAGAGAGACAATGCGCGTGATCCAAAGGGTTGAGAGAGAGCACGCGAGTGAGAGAGATGCTGCGCGTAGAGGGGGCTGATGGAGAAACAAAAATGGCGAAAGAAATGGGTCTAGCTGCTGCGCGGGGGAGAGAAAGAAAGAGAGGGAAGAAGGAAGAAAGAAGGGAGAAAGAAAGGAAGAAAAAAAAAAGAAAAAAAAAACGAAAAAGCAAGGGAAGGCGCGGCTGGCGGGCGCGCCTTCCCGAGGAGAAGTCTTGACGTGCCACATGTGGCACGTCAAGAACTCTTGACGTGCCACGTGTGCACGTCAAGAGCTCTTTTAATTTATTTTTTATTTTTATAAGAATTTGAATTTAAATTTAAAAAATATACAATTTTCATTTATACCATTATTTTTTTATCAATTTTTTCTCTTATATAACACATTATCCATACAATATACTTAAAACTTATAATTAGATGATAAACAAATTAATACTCTAAACGTACAAATAATAAAATTCATATGTTTAATTAATATTAATAGCTAGAATTATTTATGCATGAGAATTTCATATCATATATATATATATATGAATGAAATGTTTGATTTATATGCATGTATTAATATTAATTGTACAACAGTATATGATTATAATACTAACTAATTGGCATGCATGTGATATATATACGTATATACTAATTAATTTATACTAATATGATATAATTGATTTTTTATACCAATTGAAATCTTAATTTTACATATACCAAGTAATTTATACTAATACGATAAACTATAATTTTCCCATCCAATAAAAATTAATTTTTTATGCCAATTCACATTAATTGTTTTCTAATGCATATTTTTTTATAAGTTTCAATTAAAATTATTTTTGATATATATATAAAATTAAAATTTTTTGACGTGTCATGCATGACACGTCAAAACTTTTTGACGTGCCATGCATGACACGTCAAAAGTTTTTGACATGCCATGTGTGGCACGTCAAAAACTTATAATAAAAAATTTCAATACATTTTATGTTATTTAAATTATATTTATTTTAATTTTATTAAAATTATATTTACTCTATCATATAATTTTTTCCTCTTATACAACACATTGTCCAATTACAATTAATATTCTAGATGTATACATAATTAGATGTATCCATTGACCAACCACATATGTTTTGTTTGCCAAATTCATGTAAGGTTTGCGAGTCTTATAAAATAAATGTGTGAAGTATGTTTTATATATTTTTTAAAAAATAATATGATTAGCTATCATATTAATATTATTAGACTGATCGATTTATGCAATGATACTTTTTTAAAAAATTATCATTACCAAGTAATTTATACTAATGATAATAAAATACAATTTGTACTAATGACAATAAAAATTAATTTTTAAGGCCAATTAACATTAATTGTTTTTTATAATACACATTTTTTAATATCAAAATTAAAATTATTTTTGATATATATATATATAAAATATTAAATTTTTTGACGTGTCATGCATGACACGTCAAAACTTTTTGACGTGCCATGCATGACACGTCAAAAGTTTTTGACATGCCAAGTGTGGCACGTCAAAAACTTATAATAATAAATTTTAATATTTTATGTAATTTAAATTATATTTATTTTAATTTTATTAAAATTATATTTACTCTATCATATAATTTTTTCCTCCTACACACCACATTGTCCAATTACAATTAATTAGAGAATAAATAAATTAATATTCTAGATGTATAGATAATTAGATATATCTATTGACCGACTACATATATTGTGTTTGCCGAATTCGTGTAAGGTTTGCGGGTCTTATAAAATAAATGTACCAAGTATGTTTTATATATTTTTTAAAAAATAATATGGTTAGCTATCATATTAAAATTACTAGACTGATCGATTTATGCAATGATAATTTCTTAAAAAATTATCATTACCAAGTAATTTATACTAATGATAATAAAATACAATTTGTACTAATGACAATAAAAATTAATTTTTAAGGCCAATTAACATTAGTTGTTTTTTTATAATACACATTTTTTAATATCAAAATTTAAATCATTTTTGATATATATATATATATATATATATATAAAATATTAAATTTTTTGACGTGTCATGCATGACACGTCAAAAGTTTTTGACGTGCCATGCTTGACACGTCAAAAACTTATAATAATAAATTTTAATATTTTATGTAATTTAAATTATATTTACTCTATCATATAATTTTTTCCTCCTACACAACATATTGTCCAATTACAATTAATTAGAGAATAAATAAATTAATAACTTAGATGTATAGATAATTAGATATATCTATTGACCGACCACATATGTTGTGTTTCTGAATTCGTGTAAGGTTTGCGGGTCTTATAAAATAAATGTATCAAGTATGTTTTATATATTTTTTAAAAAATAATATGGTTAGCTATCATATTAAAATTACTAGACTGATCGATTTATGCAATGATAATTTCTTAAAAAATTATCATTACCAAGTAATTTATACTAATGATAATAAAATACAATTTGTACTAATGACAATAAAAATTAATTTTTAAGGCCAATTAACATTAATTGTTTTTTATAATACACATTTTTTAATATCAAAATTTAAATTATTTTTGATATATATTTATATATAAAATATTAAATGTTTTGACACGTCAAAACTTTTTGACGTGCCATGCATGATGACACGTCAAAAGTTTTTGACGTGCCAAGTGTGGCACGTCAAAAACTTATAATAATAAATTTTAATATTTTATGTAATTTAAATTATATTTATTTTAATTTTATTAAAATTATATTTACTCTATCATATAATTTTTTCCTCCTACACAACACATTATCCAATTACAATTAATTAGAGAATAAATAAATTAATATTCTAGATGTATAGATAATTAGATAAATCCATTAACCGACCACATATGTTGTGTTTGCCAAATTCGTGTAAAGTTTACGGGTTTTATAAAATAAATGTATCAAGTATGTTTTATATAATTTTTTTTAAAATAATATGGTTAGCTATCATATTAAAATTACTAGACTGATCGATTTATGCAATGATAATTTTTTTAAAAATTATCATTACCAAGTAATTTATACTAATGATAATAAAGTACAATTTGTACTAATGACAATAAAAATTAATTTTTAAGGCCAATTAACATTAATTGTTTTTTATAATACACATTTTTTAATGTTAATTTTTTTTTACAAAAAAAAAAAAAAAATTTGACGTGTGTAATTGACATGTCAAAAAGTTTTGACGTGTGGATTCTATGCGTCAAAAGATTTTGACGTGTGAAATTAACACGTCAAAAGTTTCTGACGTGCCATTGTGACACGTCAAAAACTTTTGACGTGTAAATTCAAACGTCAAAAACTTTTGACGTGTCAATTTCACACGTCAAAAGCTTTTGACGTGTCAATTTCACAAGTCAAAAACTTTTGACGTATTACAGCGCAACACGTCAAAAATATATCTGTTGACGTGTCTTGTTCGACACGTCAATATATTTTGACGTGGCAAACAAAAGTTACTGTTTGCCACGTCAAAAAATACCATTTTTTTTGTAGTGGTCCCTCACCAAGCTTATGTGAGGGACTAGAGAGATATAGTGTAATTGTGCATATATTGGAGAATTGGGCTTGGGATAAAACTAGAGGTCCAACGATGAAGCAGGCCCATAAGGCCAGGGAAAATTCCTTGGCCCTATACGTTGGATACTAAGAGAAGGGCATGGGATAAAACTTTTGCCCAATTTCCTACGCAAGGGCACGCATGGTCGAGGGAGAAATTTTCCCTGGCCTATGCGACAATGGCATGGAGGCTAGGGCTTTGTGTTAACTCACGAAGAACAATAGTTAAAGATTTGAAGAGCCAAGTAAGAGCCCACACTCTCTTGGTTATTATTAGTCATTAGTGAGAATATCTATAAGTCTCATTATCCCTGAGATTTGTCGTGTTCTTGGAGAGTAAAGAGCAAAAGTTCTTTCCCAAAGCCAGGAGTGAGCGTTGATATCTAAGTAAGTGTTCTTTGTTCTTGCATTTTAATTTTAAATAACAACTGCTCTTCACATATTCTTTTTAAAGTTATTCTTGGGCATGTGAATTTGAGTTTTCCGCTGTCTAGCTTCTAATTTGCATATGTATTCTCAGCAACTGGCATCAGAGCCCGCTTTATAGAAAACATGATGAATAACTAGTTTTAAAAAATTGAAAAATTGAAAAGATTAAAAAAAAAAAATGACTCTTTGTTTTTCATTTTTTAGTTTTTTTTTTTAATTTTATTTAAATTTTATCAAGTGTATTTTTGTCATTGGAGGAACATTGACATTGTTTTGAAATTTTAGGGATGACATTGATACAATTGGTAGTTTGGGGGTAACATTAATAAGGTTAGGGGGGTGATAGTTTGAGGGAGATTTGTCTACTTTTTCCTAAAAATTATTTACTTTCATAAATTTCTTGTTACGAAATTTATTATGAAAAACACCATAACCCATTTAATTAAATAGTTATTACAAAATATTTATACCACACGAATTAAGCTCTTTTTATTTAATTCTCTATTATGTTGTGGATTATTTCTCCTTAACATTCTTATCTAATTCTCATTGTAACTTACAAAGATTCATCTCTTCATAAGGGTTCTTTGAAACTCTTGAAAAAACTATTTATCCGATTCATATGAGATTATTTTATACATGTTCTTTTGGTGGAGCTTTTGCTCCATTAGATAGGGCTCAACCATGGAATTTACAGCCTAAATAGGTGGACTATAGGTTTTTTTTTTTAAAACAAAATTATGAGAATTTCATTGAATAAAGATTACGAGCATAAAGCTCTTACAACATAAAGCATAAAGCTATACAAAAATCATAGCCACATGCTATGAGATTACAAATTCATAAATACAAACAAAAATTCTTACAATCAGGTGATATTTATGACTTTAATATTTCGCTAACTCATGTACAAATACAGTTAAAGAGCATATCTGCTCTGAGCAGACTAGATCTAAGACATGGGTAGTCAAATTTCTTTCAAAAATTTATTTAAATCGGCTGTGAAAGACAACCCATCACACCTAATTATCCATGAACCATAATTTTCAGCGAGATAATCTCGTTCATACTAATTTTATTGTTAAAAAAATTCTATATACATACATATATTATGTGTTATTATCCATCCTAAATAATAATTTAAAATTGTTGTTATTTGATCTTTAAGCTGGTTAAATTATGAATAATTAAATTATTTTATTATTTTATAAGCCACGTAACAAACAAAGTGCACATCTTTCAATGCATTATTTTTCCCTACTGTCCAAATTTTTTCGCCTATTGTGCACCGATGTTCCCTCTGCCTTAAAGCATTTCACTAACAATTAAAACATAATGTTATATATTAAATTAAATTGAATTGTATTTTACCATCAATTAAAAAATTGTATCGACATATCCTCATAGCTGTGCCTTTGGACTGTATGAAAATTTCGACTATTTAAAGGAACTACCGCACTCATGTAAAAATCATTTCAATTAAAAAAATAATAATAAATACATTAAAAATAATAAAAAAAAAAATAGAAAAAAAAAAAAAAAAAATTGTATTGTTGTATCCTCATAAGTGTGCCCTTGGGCTATACGAAAATTCTGACTATTTAAAGGAACTACTGCACTCATGTAAATGTTATTTCAGCAAACGGCATGCATGATTTGCGCAATTGAATGAAACGTCTTTCTCATTTGAGTAAGATTAATGATACTCTTTCCATCTATTTAATTATTGTATTTATTTTATATTATCAGATGTCACGTGTTTTAAATGGCTTTTCATAATTGTTATTTTAAATTTTTTTATTTTTATAAAAAAAAAAATATATATATATATATATATATCACTTAAAACTCATCATGTCAATCATTCATTTTATATTTTATGATTTTATGTGTTTTAAGTGGCTTTTCATATTAGTCACTTTACAAATTTAAAAAGAAAACCATTTAAAACTCGTCACGTTAACCAGTATAAAATCATTCATAAATATATGTGAAAAGTAGCATTAACTACTGTTCACACCCACTTATCACATTCATTTTACACCGGCTTATGTGATGTGTGTTAAGTAGCTTAGGCACTTAAAACACGATATATGAGCCAGTGTGATAAATGGGTGTGAAAAATTAATAGCATTATTGGAATAATGTTATACACTACATCAATATCCTACTTTTATCCTCTTATGCAGAAGCGGCTGAATTTAGTAGCCATTGAATATTGTTTTTTAATAAGGACCGGTCCACGGGCTATTAAACCCTGCCATGTCAGCATAATTAGAAAAAAGAAAAATATTTGTATGGTATATAACATTACTCTTTTCAGTTCTCGAGTAAGGATGCACTTCACACTTATTAATCATCCCTATATCACACCGGCTAATGTGATATGTTTTAAGTAACTTCTCATATTAGCCATTTAAAAAAAAAAACAAAAAAAACTACAAAACAAAAGTATTAGCCACTTCAAACACACAACATCAACCTTGTGACATAAGTATGATAAATAGGTGTAAACAGTAGTATTTCTCTTCGTATTTTTAGTTCTTGAGTAATGATATTTTTCACTTATTTTATACTGATTCACGTGAAATGAGTGTGATAAATAAATGTGAAAACTAATATTATTATTATTATTATTATTATTTTTCTAATTGAACAAGGGAAAAGGCTACAGGGGTATTATTATTATTATTATTAGTTGTAAAGTTTGTGGCTAAGAAGGAAATCTCAAGCCGCAACCATGTCCATTTGGCCTTTATAAACCAACAGCAATGCAATTGAATAAACAACCATTCCCTACGTTTTCTCATCTTTAAGGTAATAATGGTGGTAAGCTTCAAGGGTTGCTACACAGTGAAGCCAGCAGAGGCAACATGGAACGGCCCACTACCCTTATCAGAATTGGATCAACTTGGCACCGTAACTCATGTTCCCACAATCTATTTCTACCGCCCGGCACTAAACTGGCTTTCACCACCTGACACCATTACCAACACCCTTAGAGTTTCATTGAGTAGGGCATTGGTGCCTTTCTATCCTCTAGCAGGCCGCCTGCGGTCGATTGGCGGAGGCCGTCTCAAGCTTGATTGCAATGCCGAGGGGGTTATCTTCTTTGAAGCAGAATATGAGGCGAAACTAGACAACATCGACCACTTCTCTCAATCTCAAGAGTATCATTCCCTTTTCCCAAGTGTAGACTACAACATCCCAACTCATGAATTGCCAATAATGTTGGTGCAACTCACCAAGTTCAAGTGTGGGGGCATTAGCCTCAGCCTAATGATATCACATGCTATTGTTGACGGGCCAAGCGCCTTGCACTTCATTTCTGAGTGGGCTAGGCTTGCTCGGGGGGAGCCATTAGGGATGGCGCCATTTCTTGACCGTAAACTTTTGCGAGCTGGGGAACCCCAGCCGCAGATTGCTCCCGACCTCGACAACTCAGAGTACAACCCTCTGCCGGTCTTGCTGGGGCATTCAAATAGCGTAGAGGAGGGAAAGAAGGAGAAGACAGTGGTCATGCTAAAGCTTTCCAAAACCCACGTTGGAAAGCTCAAGAACATGGCAAACGACGGTAATGTTAAATCACTATTTATCTTATAGCTTAAACCGATAAAAAAATGATAAAATTAATCATTTAATTAATATTTTAACACTCACTCTCATGAAGCTCAAAGATTGAATTCAATACATTTAATTCTAATACGATGTTAAAGGTAAAAAACATAAGTAAAAGTAATAATTGAATAAAAAATAATAAATTTAATCATTTAATCAATATTCTAACAGGTAAAAGTAATGATAGCGGCCGTACTTACACTCGGTTCGAGACAGTGGCAGGACATATATGGAGATGTGCATGCAAGGCACGTGAACTCAAAGATGAACAGCCTACGGCAGTAGCTATTTCTGTTGATTCCAGGAACCGCATGAATCCGCCGCTGCCACAAGGGTATCTCGGCAGTGCAATCCTTAATGTTATTGCTAGGAGCCATATGGAGGAGTTGATGAACAAGCCATTAGGCTATGCTTCGAGCTGGATAAGACAAGCTATCGACAAAGTGACGGATACATATGTGAAGTCAACTATTGAATTTTTTAGAAATCAGCAGGACTTGACTCGGTTTCAAGCAACCGAAGAGCCTTTCATCGGAAACCCAAATGTTGAGGTAGTGAGCTGGTTGACGCTGCCAACCTACAACCTTGACTTTGGATGGGGGAACGAGATCTACATGGGGCCAGGAGCGCATGATATTGATGGAAATTCATTTATCCTTCAGAGTCCTGATGGAGATGGATCTTTGATGGTGATGTTGTGTCTGCAAGTGGCTCATATGGATGCATTTAAAAGGCACTTCTATGAAGATATCATATAATTTGTTGGGAAATACTAGGTGTTTTTTTAGTGTTCTCCTGAAGTTCTCCTAACTGTGATGTGGCTTTTAAAATCACCAATAAATTAAAAGTCAATAATAATAATCTCAAATTTAACGATAATATTAAAGTCACATCACAGTTGGGAGGACACCAGGAGAACACTAAAAGAATACCTAGTATTTCCCTAATTTGTAGGGAAAAGAAAGGAAAAAAGAAAGAATATATTATAATATTTAATATTGCATGCTTATGAAATTGATAAACTAGGTAGGAAAAAAAAATCATGATGTAGAAAATAAGCCTATATGCATGATTTCAAGTGAGAAATTTCTTCAATAAATATGCCTACGATTCTTGCTCCACATCCCAAGCCTGATGAAAAACTCTAAGCTCCAACTCGATCTACTACCTGCTAAACTCTAAATCATGAAATAAGTTGTTATGTTAGACTCAAAATGACTTGAAGGTCGTGTCTAGGAGTGATGCCCCAACTCAATAGAATCGTAAGCGGAAACCTCTAGTTTCCACGTGACATTACGACATTAAAGATAGAATCTCGTAGAAAAATATATATTTTTAAAATGCCTAATTAGGTATAAAAGAATCTCATTATAGAATAAATAGAAACGTAGTTTTAGTAACATATAAATACACACTAGGTATAAAAGAATACATGGACCGTGCAATATTCTCAAAAGCAATAAACAAATGATATTATCAAGTAAAATGGACACAATACAAAACATGCACATCAAAATCATAAACACAAATATTTGTGTGACGACCTGCTTTATTAACACATGACTTTTTTTTTTTTTTTTGAAAACTTATCATGAACAGAGCGAATCGTCGATTCACAGTGGCATTGCGATACCGCAGTATGCCATGAACTTGTGCATTAACCTTATTGACAATATAATAAAGTTTCACAAAGCTACATGCATCATCTATGATTCATCAAAATCCATATCATTGAAGCGGAAACTAAATAACATTAGACATAACATACCACATTTGAGCTGACATACACATCTATGTCAATAAAATTTTACACATAAAAGAACGGCTTAACAAAAGTGTCATAGGCGACACAAGCCATATACAAAATATAAACAGTTTAGAAATATACATCAAATGTCTATACAAAATATGGACAAAAACATAGTCCAACAAAAGAATATCTGGCACACTATGCCTTAAGCATCATAGTAGCCTAGATACATGGCCACCAGATCCTCATCAGGTGCCTCAGTAGTTGCATCAACAACAACATCATCTGCATGGAGCCGAAGCTAGAGCTCGACCACACAGATGGATAATTGAGTCCATGGTCTTTAGTGAGTATAGAATTTATTGGTTTTTCCAATGAACCAACCCTTCACTACTACATACGTTTACAATATCAACTACATTGATATGGTTATAGTCCATAAGGTAAACATCGTAGTCTTGAGAGCCATTTGAAAACATGTTAAATCAGTTATGAGAGTATACGTAAGCCCGACCTTCCGCTCTCAAAACATCCACATACAAACCCATCTAATCTATACATGCTTATACGTTATATAGCCTAGTTATACCTATAAGCATGCATCCACTACGTACGTTTACAATAACAGCTACATTGATATGGCTATAGTCGAGAAGGTAAACATCATAGTCTTGAGAGCCATTTGAAAACATGCTAAATCAGTTATGAGAGTATAAGTAAGCTCGACCTTCCACTTTCAAAACATCCACATACAAACCCATTTAATCTATACATGCTTATATAGTATATAGCCTATTTATACCTATAGGCATGCATCCACTAGTTAGGGTGAACAAAAGCTCATAAGCATAGCTAAGCAATAAAACATATAAGAAAGGCATCATGTATCATTCTAGCTATAAAATTATACATATGCTAATCTCCCGCCACATGTGCATACTGAAACATCTAGCATAAAACCATCATATAAATCATCATAAAACATCATATGCAAAATCATTTGCAACAATATCTATATGCTCGGTTACATCTCCCGCCACATATGCATACTATTACGCCAAGCAAAATTCCTCAAAAATCTAATCATTATCCTCATAAAACATTATGCTATGCATGCTTATGCCTCATCATATAGTATCATTCTTCATCATTTAGTGTCATCTACTTCTACATTGGTACCGAGTACCATAATAGTGTCATTCTTCATTCTCATCTTTCAACATTTAGTGTCATCTACTTCTACATTGGTACCCAATACCATAATAGTGTCATTCTTCGTCATTTCATTCATGTCACGTTCATGCTCATGCTTGTGATCATCTCATCAAATCAAAAAGCACATGTACAAATCATATATCATATCATGAAATCATGTGCTCGTGCCATAAATCATGCAATCCATCAAATTATTCATATCAAACATATTTCATCATCATAAACCTCAACATATTAAACTCATAGAAATCATTCATAAGCATTCATCAAATCATCTCGTAAAGCATCATCAAATTAGCGAAGTATCATTAATCATATTTTATATCAAGTAATGCCGGCTCGAAGTTAAATAACTATATCTTGCTTTGAACGCATTTTTCGTCCGAATAGCGTCTGGCCGATATAGCAGATAAGAATGTAAACCAGTTAGCATATTTCCAGTTCAGCTTTAGGAACAGCCTTCAACCTTCAGTTCAGCAGCACTTATATACATTTTAAACTTAAAGTAAATGTCTTTACACTTTAAGTTTACAATGTAAACAAGGAAATACCCCCGATTTGGACTCAAATAGAAATACTAAAAAATCAAATTCCCACTATATCAAAATGTAAAAATCCAGTTTTAGTACAAAATTTGATTTTCGACAATTATTGACAAATGATTCATCGATGTTCATCAATGTACACTTTATAATAAAATCCCATAAAATCACATTTGACTATTCAATGTACGAGGAAAAAAAGTTGTGGAAATTATCTTGAAAATGTCAATAAATGAAAATTTCATTTTTCATACTTAGCCAAATTCTCTATAGTATTTCCTACTTGGCTTTTAACCCCACATGATTAACTACTAATTTTTTCTTAAATCTTGCTTAACTCTTAATCAATTCTCTTGGGCGTTATAATTTGTTTACAAAGTAAAAAACCCTTTGAACATATCAAAAGGAAAAACCGCGTTAGACAACCAAACTTGGAAAATCACTATGATGAAGATCCAGATTACAGACACAATAGAAACTTAAAACCCGATGTAACTCCCTAGACTCTGTAAGACAGCAACCTGTTCGAGATGCCTCCAAGCTTGACAATCTTCACTTAGCTCATTTCCTCATCGACTTCCTTGATAAGCTCTTCAACGATTACAACAAAGACAAACCCAATGACGCAAGAATCAATGAAACAAGAAAACCTCTAGAGTCCAATCTAGGCAAAATACTATACTCTTCCTTGACCTTGAGAAAGAAGCAAAAACCACTATATTTACCATCCCATGTGATAGAATATGAGGATTGTGTTCTACCCCTAAATCAAACGCATAAGCGATTTATACAACAATAAACAACATTCACTTAACCACAACATAACATTTGTTGATGAAGTGGAAAACCCTTTGAACCAATCAAAGGGAAAAACCACTCTAGGGCAGCCAAACCCGGAAAATCACTATATGAAGATTCAGAGTTACAAACTAGACGATACTCACTCCCTGGAGGACATTTAGACTTAGTTAGAACAACAAGCTCCTTGCCTGTCTCTATCCTGACCATTTTCATGGAGTGCATCTCCTTACCGACCATTCGGTAGACTTCTTTGCAGTTACGTGATGTGTATGGCATGATTTGAAATCAGCAAAAAACCCCAAGTAAGCGAGAAAGCATAAAGCTTTTTAGGGAGCCTTACTTGGTACAAATAAAACTGAAGGGTATCACCTCCATGAGGGATAATAGCAACCCTTTCTTCATCGAGAACCTCTAAACTCAGACGAGCATAAAATTGAAATGGAGAGATTCACATAGTTTTGCAAATAAGATAGGTATTTATAGATCTTTAATTTTATTTCTTTCTATCTTAACAAGGATTATCTTTCGTTATGACGGGAAGGCCAAAATATCAGATTTTGGCCTTCCCATCATAACGGGAGTAATCCTCGTTAAGACGCAAAGAGTAAAAAGTAGATCTAAATACCCATCACGAGCCCATCATGGCGCACCTTCTCACGAGAAAACAGTACCTTCGGTTTGGTTCAATCACGAACCCGTACTAGCGGGGCATCTGACGGGAAATCAATAAAAACCAATCAGGGTATTTCGGCCATAAATTTTTCACCCAAGCTTCAAATGATGCAAACTCAATTGCTCTAGAAATATCTTTCCCTGATCTACAACTTTGTCTCTAATGAGCTTCTTCAAATTCTGATGTTTGCTAGGTCAAAAATAGCTCTCAAGGTTCTATAGAAACCCGCGGCGTCATGACAGGAATTTAGCTCCGTTAGGATGGGAATTGGGCAATAACATACTACTGCCAGCGCATTAGGAGGCACGTCATGATGCCCAAATGATGGAAAAAACATTCCCAAGTAACCCACTTCCAAGTGATGCCCAAGTGATGTCCGGGTTTCGGAACATTGTAGAACTCTTTTATAAACACACCCAATGCTTTTCCAAGAGCAATAGGAAGATAAAACATGGAAGCAAGTCACATAGTCCCGTCATGAGCCCGTTTTGATGTGTCATCTGACGAGAAGGCAGGGAGCTATCCTTAAGCCCCATCATATACCCGTTCTGACGCCCTATCCAACGGCAAAGGCAAAGAACTCTATTAAACATCCAATTTTCACCCCGACATTTGGGGAAGAATGAAAAATTACAAACAAATGTTTTGATCATTAAATAAGGCCAAACTAAACCTAATACCATGAACATTGTAATAATTTCTACAGAACTGTTCATTTGCAAGGCATTTCATCTGGATGAAATGATGACGAAAATCGTTATATCAATTTTTGTCAGGACGTTATGATGACAATATGATAACGATCTAAGAATCTAGGATTTCGTTAAGATGACTACAGGAACGTCATGTTGAACTGCTAGGGTTTCATCACTTTCTAACTGAGTTCGTTTTGACATTCTCATGACGAGATCCTAATAAAGATTGGCTGATAGATTCAGTATCACTTCGTCCTAACGGGATTCTGACGTTGTCATGACGAACTCTTAGAGAGAGATAAGTCTAGAAACTTGCCACTTTTGTCATAATGGAATCCTAACGAGATACTGACGAAACAAAATAGAAGCTTCAAGAACATTCAAGCATTCGTCATGACGGAATACTAATGTCTTCATGACGAAATCAAACAGAGAGAGACCAACCTCTTCATCATGACGGAATGCTGACATCGTCATGACGAAACCTAACAGAGAGCATCCAACCTCTCTGATCAAAATCGTCAAAGCCTCGTCAAGACAGTTTACCTAATGAAACATCACAGAGAGTTTTAAACTGATTTCGTTAGTGTTTCGTCATCATGGTTTCATGAGGAATCTACACAGAGAACAACAATACACAACAAACACCTCCTAGAGTTTATTTCAAAGAACACAAGCAAAAGGTAACTCAATGAATACACACCGAATAATGCCAAAATATTAAACCTAACAAGGTGTATCAAATAAGTGCCACAGATGGCACGCAAACATCCATAAATATACATTCCAAATATAAACCAAATTTACACATACTAAAACGAAGAACATACAACAATAAGAAAATAACCATAGAACATCAAGGGTAGCTCCTTAAAGCCTAGCATCAAACAGGTAGTAAATGGTCTAGTAACAATCAAAGATGGCAAAGAGAGCTTCACACTCATATTTATATAGATATGATGTAATCATATTTATATAGGTAAAACAAGTGAGTCTTATGTTTCCATAGTATAAAAAATGTTGGTTTCTTAAAACAATATAAATAGGGAAAAATACATTTTACCCCTTAAAGTATCCACACATTTGCATTTTAGCATCCAATGTTTAAAAATCAACAATCGACCCGCCCTCCCCCAATCTATCTCACGTTGACAAAAAATATAATACATCCATCACATCCGAGGGGTGGCCAAGCCTCCCCCTCTGGCTAAACCACCCCGAGATCGACCGATTGGGGGCAGCCGAGCCACCCCATTTGTGCACATGGGGATGGCCAGACCAACCCCATAAGGCACATAGGTGGTTTGGCACCCCTTATAGGCCGAATGGGGGCCACCCCACTTTTTTTGTGTAAGTTTTTTTTTTTTATTTTTTTAATATATCTTTTTCATTTTTGATATAAACTTTTTTTTTAAGTTTCAGTTTAGTTTTTGGTTTTTTTTTTTTTTTTTTTTTTTTGAAACTTCACAAAGGACCCCTGAACTACCACACGATTTGAAAAAACCCCCTAAATTTTAAAACCTCCCAATTTGATGCAATCTAGCCCCCTCCGTCAGTTTTGGATGTTAAAAGTGATGAAATGACCTTTATACCCATGAAAATTTTATAAAATTCCAAATTTACCCTTAATTTCAAATTGAAAAAAAAAAATTAAAAAAACAAAAAACAAAAATTGAAGGATAATTTGGTCTTTTAGCCATTAGGGTTTAATGGCAAAAATTGACGAAGTGGGTCAATTGCATCAAATTGAGGGTTTTTGAAATTTGTGAGGGTCTTTTCAAAACAAGTGATATTTTAGGAGTCCTAAGCAGGGGCGGAGGGAAGGAGGGTTGAGAGGGGTCAAATGGCCCTGCCCCCCCCCCCCCCCCCCCCCCCCAAAAAAAAATTACCCTTACTCCTTGTAAAACTTTCGTCTAGATGCCTAGGCCCACTCTCAGCCACTCATCTGGGGGCAATGTTTTTTCCTCTTACTACGTCAACTCTCTAATTCTCTGTAATCTGTATTTTAATTTCTTTTTTTCTTTTTACTGTTTCAAGCTTTCTCAGATTTTAGGTCAGGCAAAGTGAAGAAGACGATAGAATAGTTAATTTTATTAAAATGCTGTGTTTTACCTTTGGAATGGGAAAATGGGTTACGATGTTTGTTAAAACCTGCTGCCCCTACCAAAAGTCACTCCTCTCATACGATCTTGTTGAAGTTTAAAGTTTTTTTGGTCCACGAGTCCCATCCACATAGTTCTTCACACAAAATGTGGACCTGTCAAATGTCAATTCACATCAAACAGCTACAATTACTCTAATTTATTAGAAAGGATCTAGTGGCATCAAAGAGAAACATCAACATGAACTTATTGATTGAGGTAGCATTTTATATTAAGTGATACAGTTTTTTTCTTTTTTTATTTTTTTTTTTATTTTTTTATTTTAAGCAAAAAAAACTCGTAACAAGCTTTAGGTGTCAGACTCACAATTAGTGTTTAAGGTTGATGTGAAAATCCGAAAGAATTTCCCTTGACATGGGTGCTGGAAAGGGGCTTCTAAGGACACAGGCTATTGATGTGGGCCAGGTGATTAGGCCACAAGGTAGAGAAGCCAAAAGCCCAAATTCTTTGAGGACTTGAAAAAAGAAAGCACGTGACGTTGCAGGGATAGACATGCTGGGGGTTCTATCAATTTGACAAGAGGAAAAAGAAATACTGAAGGAGTGCAAATTACGGACACAACTGAAATAGGAAGGAAGAAATGTAAGGCTGATGTGAATATCCGTAAGAATGGAAGTGAAAATAAGGCGGAGGCTGTTGTACATACCCACCAAGCATTATGAGTCTACTAAGTTGGAACTGTAGCCAGACAGCTAGGGACCTTTGCCAAATGGTAAAGGAAAAGAAACCCAAGCTGATTTTCTTAATGGAAACCAAGTTGAAGGCGACCCGAATGGAATTTTTAAAAATTAAATTGGGTTTGGGAGTGTTTTTATTGTTGATTGTGTGGGTAAAAGTGGAGGTTTGGCATTACTGTGGCAAGATGACATCCAGGTGGAAATTCAAAATTTAAGTAGAAGACATATTAATGCAAAGGTATGTTTGGTGGACTCGGAACCTTGGTGGAAGCTTACTGGATTTTATGGACACCCAGAAGTACCCAAACCCTAAATTATCAACCTAATTGCTTGGTGTGCAGAAGGGATTTCAATGAGATTTTGGACAATTCAGAAAGATGGGTCGGCCAAGAAGACCAAGATGGCAGATGGAGGATTTTCACCAAACTCTTGATTATTGCTCTTTGGAAGACATGGGTTTTGTGGGGCCTAAATTCACTTGGAATAGTTGCAGGGAAGGAAATTATTTTATAAAGGAACATCTTGACAGAGTAGTAGAAATTCTATGTGGTCTGATATATTTTCGGAGATGCTAGTTGAGGTGCTTGCTGTAAGATGCTCGGATCATACACTGCTTCTTATTATTTTGAGAAGCACGCATATTAATAGGAGAAGAAGAAATTCACATTTTTTCTATGAATAAGGGTGGGGAAAAGCCAATGATCATAAACACTCTCTGAAGAAAATATGGAGGGTAAAGGAAGGGCATAGGGATGCATGGAGGAATGTAGTTGAAAAATTTGTCAACAAGCAAAAAGGTGATTGGCAAGTGGCAACGAAAAAAGAAGGAAGAGGAAGGTGGGCTGATTATAGAAAAACAAAAGCTTTAAAGGCTTTGCAACAAAATGAGGAAATCTTGGACTTTGAGGGAATTTTTACTCTCCAGACCGAGATTGATGACTTATTGGAAAGGGAGGAGGTGAGGTGGAAGCAGTGATCGAAGGGACATTGGTTGAAAGATGGGGATAAAAACTCAAAATTCTTTCATGCCAGTATCAAACAAAGACGAAAAACAAATCTGATCAAAAGCATTATTGATGAGAGGAATGTTCATTGCTCTACCGAGGAGGAGATAAAAAATGCTTTTCTCAGTTATTTTGAGAATATTTTCACAACTTCTCAACTAGTTGGAGTGGGGGAGTTTGTGGGAGGTTTGACGTGGAGGGTGATGGGGGATATGAACGAGCAACTTCTACAGGAGTTCACTGCCAAAGAATTTTGTGCTGCACTTGCCCAAATGGCCCCTCTAAAATCACCGAGCCTGGATGGATTCCCTGCGAGTTTTTTTCAAGAACATTGGCCTACTATTGGTGTTGAGGTATGTAAAGCCATTTCACATTTCTTCAATTCGGGTGTTTTAGAGGAGGAAGTGAATTATACACACGTTGCACTTATCCATAAAGAGAAGAATCCTGAAAAGGTTTTTGAATTTAGACCTATAAGTTTATGTAATGTGGTGTATAATATTGTTTCTAAAACATTGGCTAACAAATTGAAGGTTATTTTGCCAAACATAATATCCCAAAATCAGAGTGCATTTATTCCGGGTAGGCTTATAACAGACAATGTGTTGGCAGCCTATGCAACGCTGCATACTATGCATTCTAGGATGTGGGGGAAGGTTGGGTATATGGCTATTAAATTAGATACGAGTAAGGCCTATGATTGGGTAGAATGGAGGTTTCTTGAAGCGATGATGCGTAGCATGGGTTTTGCGGAAAAATGGATTGGTTTGATTATGCAATGCATTATGACTATTAAATACTTGATCATCCTTAATGGAGTTCTAGAGGGATGTATTCAGCCTTCCTGGGGTATAAGGCAAGGGGACCCTTTATCCCCTTATCTTTTTATTCTTTGTGCGGAAGCTTTGAGTACGCAACTCAACTTTGCTGCCTATTTGAGTTCTCTTAGGGGTGTTCCCACATCCTCTATGGGACCCAGACTTAACCATTTATTTTTTATAGATAATAGCTTGTTATTCTATCAAGCGACTCCCTATGATTGGCATAAGTTGACATATCTATTGGAGAAATTCGAAGGGGGGGCGTCAGGGCAAAAATTGAACAGGGACAAGACTTCAATTTTCTTTAGCAAGAATACTACTCAAGAAGTCGGAGATCAACTCATCCATATATCAGGGCTCCCAGCTGCACAGAGCTATGACAAATACTTAGGACTCCCGGCTTTGGTTGGAAAATCCCGGGTTAGAGAATTCCAAAACATTGCTAATAGAGTAAGAAAGAAGGTGAATGAATGGAAATTGAAATTGCTTTCTCAAGCAGGGAAGGAAATCTTACTTAAGGCAGTGGTGCAAGCTATTTTTGCCTATAGTATGAGCATCTTTCTGTTACCAAAGACTCTTTGTAAGGAGATGAATGTGATCATGCAAAGATTTTGGTGGGGTCATAAGGAGAATGAGAAGAAAATTCGTTGGATGAGTTGGGAGAAGATGGGTAGACCTAAATCTAGGAGGGATGGAGTTTCGAGATCTTTGTTATTTTAATAAGGCTTTGTTAGCTAAACAAGGTTGGTGATTAGTGCAAAATCCGGAGAGTTTAATGGCAAAGATCCTGAAGGCAAAATACTATCCGAAGGGAGAATTCCTTGATGCAAAGATAGGAGTCGACCTTCTTTAGCTTTGAGAAGTATTTCCTCGGCAAAAAATCTGCTCCAAGCAGGTTTGTGTTGGAGGATAGGGGATGGCAAGTCGGTGCGAATATGGAAGGATAAGTGGATCCCTAAGAGTATGTCATTTCAAGTTCAAATGCCTTGCAGAATTTTGGAGGCGGATGAAAGTATAAGTGGTCATATGGATACGCAATTGGGTGGATGGAACAACCCCCTTGTTCGTAGGGTATTTTGGGAGGATGAAGTGAATATCATCTGTAGCCTTCCTTGGAGTAGATACAGTAGCCCTGACAAACTGTGTTGGCAAGGGACAAACTCCGAGGAGTTTACGGTGCGTAGTGCATATTACATTGAAAAGGAGAGGATTGGATCCATGCAAGGTGAAGGATCTAAAATCTCAGAGCTCTCAGGCATATGGAAAAATATATGGAAGTTACAAGTGATCAATACAACAAAGGTTTTCTTATGGAGGGCTGGAAGTGATATTCTTCCCAACAAGAATAACCTTGCAAAATGTGGAGTAGTGGAAGAAGAAATGTGCATGTTCTGTTGTAGCAAGAGGGAGATAGCAAAACACATCTTATGGACATGTCCGTCGGACAAGACGTTTGGAGTGTAAGTGGGCGGCATTTTCAGAAGAGCTCGTGTGAGGCTAGGAATTTCATTGACATTTTAGAATATCTATTCCAACGCTGTAGTAGTGAGGAGATGGATTTATTTGCTACCACTGCTAGAATGAATTGGTACAGGCGAAATACTTACCTTCACGAAGGCCTATTCCTTCATCCAAATTATGTTGCTAAAGAAGCAGTTATAATTGTGCAGCAATTTCAGGATGCAGTGTCAATAAGGGAGAAGGAAAGTAGGCTACAGGTGATTTGGCACAGGTATGTTGAATACCTCCTCCACAAAACTTGTTTAAAGCAAATTGGGATATTGCTTTATGTAAAGAGAAATGGCGAATGGGGATTGGAATTATCATTAGGGATTTCAAGGGTCTCGTATGTACAACACTAAGCCAAACTATTCAGGCCTTTACAGAGGTTGCAACTGCAGAGGCTATGGGTTCACTACGAGCGATGGAATTCAGCAAAGAGATAGGGATAAAGGAGGTGATTTTTGAAGGTGATGCTGAGGTGCTAGTTAAAGCCATAAATAAACGTGATTCCATGTGGTGCCACTACGGACAGATCATAGAGGACATACAAATTTTATTGGGATGCTTCAAATGGAGGGAAGTGATTTATGTTAAGAGAGAAGCAAATGGAGCAGCACACGGGCTATCGAGAATGGCAACACGTGAACAGATTGATAAAATATGGATGGAGGAAATCCCTAGTACTATTTATGATATTGTAACTTTAGAGCAATTTGCTCATGCTGTTTAGAGTTTTACACTTTAGATTTATTTTTATGAAATGAAGATGAAGCTTTTTCACATACTCACAAGTAGGGTTGGACACTTTTTTTTTCTCAAAAAAAAAGAAAAAAAAAAAAAGCTACTCATCCACTATGTTATTTAATTAAATTTTTATCTTAATTTATTATTAAATAATAATAAATTTCTATGTAAATTTTCATATTTAGATTGCTTTTTAAAATTAATTATTTATAAATATATAATTTTTGTTATGTATTTTAATTATACAAAATATATAATTGTAGTTACCTGAAATTATATAAAACTCTATTGATATCTAATCAAATTCTAAACGAACCTGTGTCAAGGCATATTCAACAAATTTGTTCGTAGATACTTACTTTAATTTTTATTTTATTTTTATCATTACCATATTAATGATAGCTACAAAGAACATATCTACATAAATCATCGACAACTAGTCAATCACGATTTTTCAAAAAAAAAAAAAAACAATTTCAAAGATATGTTGTTTTAATCCAAAATAAATTATAAGTTACATTTAGATATTTTAGAAAATAATTAGATTTTATTGAATTATTTCTTTAATATTCTTAATTAATTTTTTTTCAATTTTATTTTTTAATCTTGACCCCTCGGAAGTAAAAGTCTGGCACCGCCACTAGTTCTAAGTGAAGTTATCTCTTTTTTTTTTTAGTTGTTTAGTTTAGTTTTTTTTTTTTTTTTTTGTGTGTGTGTGTGTTTAAATTTTACACCCCCTCCCCTTGACCACATTTATGTTTATACTTTATCCCCCGAGGGCATTTTCAAAAGTTTTGGTTCAAAAATGTCATGTGCCACGCAAATAGACGGATTTGATGGATGGATGGTATTTTTGTCAATGTGAGATAGATTGGGGTGGTCTATCGTCGATTCTTTAACATTGGACGCTAAAACGCAAATGTGTAGATACTTTAGGATTGGTTCAAAAATGTCATGTGCCACGCAAATAGACGGATGGTATTTTTGTCAATGTGAGATAGATTGGGGTGGTCTATCGTCGATTCTTTAACATTGGACGCTAAAACGCAAATGCGTAGATACTTTAGGAGGTAAAGTAACTTGGAATGGTTCAATATGGCATTACTAACAAAATAGGGATGGAGGCTGATTCAAAACCCTCACTCTCTGGTAGGCTCTTTTTTTTTTTTTTTTTTTTGAGAGAGAGAGAGGTAGGCTCTTTTTTGGGATGGCTCTTTTTTGGAAGCAAATATTGGGCGAAAACCTTCTTATGCTTGGAGGAGTATTTGGAACTCAAATAAGTTGCTGCAAAAGGGTCTAATATGGAGGGTGGGTGATGGGGTAAATGTCCGAATATGGGATGATCTTTGGCTACCAAATCCAAGAGCACATGCAGCACGCTCACCAGTGAATATTCTTGATAAGAATGCAAAAGTAAGCGAGCTGATGGATGTTCACACCAATTGGTGGAACATTACATTAGTAAAGGAGGTCTTTAATGAGGAAGAAGCTAGCATGATCTATAATATGGGGCTTAATCCACTAAGGGGGAAAGACAGGCTGGCTTGGGAGCATTCGAAAAATGGGATGTTTACTGCAAGGAGCGCATATCACTTGGCAATAGAGAGATTTGGGAAAGAAAAAGGTAGTTGTTCGACGGTACATCAGAAACAAGCTTTATGGAAACAAATCTAGGGAAACAAAGGATCCAAAGTTGTAAAATTCTTCTTGTGGAAAGCATGCAATGATATTCTGCCAACGAGGGAAAGACTCTACCGGAAAAAGATAACGCCACATCCGATTTGCATCAATTGTTGAAGAGAGCCGGAGACCCCAGGACATATCCTGTGGAGTGATGTGTGCCAAATATTTCACATTTGGACCCTTTAATTTACATTAGTTAATCCTTTAACTGTATCGTAATCTTATGTTTTTAGTGTTTTTAGGTTGTTAAAGGAAAACTGCACATTTACAGTGAAAAATACGGAGTTTTGAAGAAAGCTGGAAAAAGTGCCATCAAAGTAGGATTGAGCGCATCATCCCTCGTTCGAGCGCATGTGCGCTACATCCCAGATGGGTCGCGCTCGAGTGCACCCATGTCCACCAACAAGCCGCAAGCGCCCAAGTGCTTCACCACAAGGGAAGAGCTACATGCCCGAGTGCGATCGAGCGCACTTGCCTTGCGCTCAAGCACACTTGTCTGCTAGATATGACCTAGCACCGTTTTTAGAGTTTTAAACCCTAGAAGCCCCTATAAATACATTGTTAAGCTTCAAGAAAAGGGGGCCGGAGACCAAGTCCAAAATTCTCCACAGTTTTTCTCCCTTTAGTTTTAGTTTTCTTTAGGTTTAGATTTATTTTTCAATAATCATGTGGAGCTAAATTCTCAACTAAGGTTAAGGATGAAGCCCTACTGATGAAGAACAATACACTTTCATCTAAGTCAATATTATTTTATTTTATGGATTTTTAAGGTTTTAATTGTTTTGCTTTAATTCAGTTATTGACTCTTAGATATCTATTGTGATTTCCGAATACATGTGATGTCTTAGAAGAGTTTCATGTAATTGTTTGCTTGGATCTTCATTAAAATAAAATTGGATATCTATTTGTGATTTATCCGACGAATACAATTGATGATTTTGTTTAATCCGGATATCTTTTGTGATTTGTACAATGGATGAATACATTAGATCTTTTAATTGATTTGCAAAGCATAGTAAGACATACATAGGATTTATTTGTGAGAACTTCAGATTTTATTGATGAACATAGAATGTGTTGTTCCAACTTGGTGGGTAAGGCTGTAAACGAGCCGAGCTTGAACGAGCCAGGGCTGTCCAAGCTCGGCTCATTTAAAAATTTAACGAGCTCGAGCTTGAGCCGAGCTCATGCCGAGCTCTGAAATGTAAGCTTGGCTCGGCTCACCAAGGAAAATTCCTTGTGCGAGCCAAGCTCGAGCTCGCCTAGTAGCCGGGCGAGCCGAACCGAGCTGACTCAACTAATACAAACTTTTTTTTAAAAAAAAAAAAAAAATTAACTTAAATGACTCATCTTCCCAATGAGACAAATTATATTAGTAAAAATGTTTTACTTCCCAACCAACAAATTGAGGGCAACGTTGATAAAAAAACCATTTATTATATATACAAATTATCTAACATTTTTTTTTATATTAACCAATTAGCTCTCTCTATATATATAACTAAACCAATTAACTAATTAGTTAACTTAGTTTAATACACACAATACGCTAGTTAATTATAAATAGTTATACATTATATGACTACATTATTAATATTTTAACTATATATATTTAGTATTTATGCTACATACTATATAAGCATAAATATTATTTATAATATATAAACTATTTAATAAGTTATATATTATATAAGCTATTTTAATATATATATACACGAGTCGAGCCCCTATACGAGTATGTTCACGAACTTTAAACGAGCGAGCCGGGTTTTATACGAGTATGTATTGTTTAATAATCGAGTATAGTTTTGTGTCCACGAGTGGCTCATTTAATAGTCGAGTCGGGCACGAGCCGAGCTTTATCGAGCCGATCCCGAGCGAGCTCACGGGTAGCTTTGTTCGTTTACAGCCCTATTGGTGGGTGTAGATTCCACAACTTTAATATTTTATCTTTTAATTATTGTTATTGTTACTTAATTTATGTTTTTCTTTTATCGAAAAATAAAAATCTTTTAAAACTAGGTAGGATTTAATTAATTTAAATATATTTTATTTTCAAAAACACAATTCCCTGTGGATTCAACCTCGTACTTGCATAAATTATATTGCAAACGACTCGTGCACTTACGAGTAACATTAAAACTCACAACAAGTTTTTGGCGCCGTTGTCGGGGAATTGTTTGATTTTTTAATTCAATTTATGTTTAAATTGATTCTATCATTCTACTAGTTATAATTAAGACTTTAATTTTGCAATTTTTATTTTATTTTGTTTTATTCCTGTTCTAATTAAAATTATAGCTTTTGACAAGTGTTTTGGTGTTTAAGTTTGGAGGATGCCCTGGCCTTTTACACACTCAGTTAGAGTTTCTCATTGAGTAACCAGACCTCTTGTATCATTAAGCATTGAGTGTTCGCGTAAAAATGTGTGAAATTCAAGTTGGTTAATTGTCTGGGTAGTTTGGCTTTGTAGCCTTTTTAAGTTAAGTTATTAAGCCCTTAGGAATATTTCTACATCTAATGCCCTACAACCATCTGGTTTGGGAGTCATTGGCCTAACACTCATTACACTTAATGGAGCTAAACATTGCACAGCCTACACACACACACAAAAAAAAAAAAAAAAAAAAAAATTGCATATCTTGCCTTGGTTGTTTCAGTTGATAGGGATTCCAATGAATTTTGAGGTATTTATCTTGAGAATAAATTGAAGCCTCATGATTGTATACTAATTTCATTTTGCACCTATATGAGCATATGTTGTCTCAACTGTCCATTTATGAGTTCTTTGATTTTGGATTCCCTAATGATTGTGATGATAGTGTTTGTCATGTTAAGCTTGCTTATGAATGAGAACCATGGTTTGTGTGAAACTTTATTCTTTTCAATGACATAGCACTGACAATGTTTGTGGGTATCATTCCTGTTAAACCCTCACGAGACTTCACTCGTCCTCTAGAGATACCTAGGGGTTGAAAAAGACTTGTTGCATATGCTAAATGAAATCATCTCTCCCACGACAGAGGATTTATGCCTTTTGCTTTCATTTTGTTTTTTGTTTTGTTTTGCTAAGGGACTAGCAAAATGTAAGTTTGAGGGTATTTGATGTGTGCCAAATATTACACATTTGGACCCCCTTAATTTACATTAGTTAATCATATAGCTATGTCGTAATCTAATGCTTTGTGTTAGTTTGATGTTTTTAGTGTTTTTACGTTGTTGAAGGAAAACTGCGCATTTAAAGTGAAAAATACAGAGTTGGGAAGAAAGCTGGAAAAAGTGCCAACAAAGTAGGATCAAGCGCATCACCCCGGGCTCGAGCGCATGTGCGCTCAATCCCAAATGGGTAGCGCTCGAGCGCACCCACGTCCACCAGCACTCGTCTGCCAGATATGACCTAGCGCCGTTTTTAGGGTTTTAAACCCTAGAAGCCCCTATAAATACATTGTTACGCTTCAAGAAAAAGGGGCCAGAGACCAAGTCCAAAATTCTCTACAGTTTTTCTCCCTATAGTTTTAGTTTTCTTTAGGTGTAAATTTATTTTTCAATAATCATGTGGAACTAAATTCTCAACTAAGGTTGAGAATGAAGCCCCACCGGTAAAGAACAACACACTTTCATGTAAGTCACTATTATCTTATTTTATGAATTTTTAAAGTTTCAACTGTTTTGAATTAATTCAATTATTGAAATTACTCTTAGATATCTATTGTAATTTCCGAATACATGTGATGTTTTAGGAGAGTTTCATGTAATTGTTTGCTTGGATCTTTATTAAAATAAAATTGGATATCTATTTGTGATTTATCTGACGGATACAATTGATGATTTGGTTTAATCCGGATATCTTTTGTAATTTGTACAATGGATGGATATATTAGATCTTTTAATTGATTTGTAAAACATAGTAAAACATACATAGGATTCATTTATGAGAACTTAAGATTTTATTGATGAACATGGAATGTGTTGTTCCGACTTGGTAGGTGTGGATTCTACAACTTTAGTATTTTATCTTTTGATTATTGTTATTGTTATTTAGTTTATGTTTTTCTTTTATTCAAAAATGAAAATCTTTTGGAACTAGTTAGGATTTAATTAATTTAGATATATTTTATATTCTAATCCACAATTCTCTGTGGATTCAACCTCACACTTGCAAAAACTATATTGCATATGACTCGTGCACTTGCGAGTAACATTAAAACCCACAACATGGAGCTGCCCTTCCGCCCAGGATATGTGGCTCGAGTGTAATGGTAAGATCCAGAAAGGCCACATTGGAGAAACAGGATTCATGGCACTCTTGTAAAACCTACTTCAACGCTTGGATGAGGAAGAAATGCATCTCATGGTGAATGTAGCAAGACAATTAAGGCTTCGAAGGAATAAGGTGATTTTCGGAGGAGAATTTCTATCACCAACTGATCTAGTTCGGCTGGCAAAGGAGCAAGTGGAAGCCTGTGATACAGCAGAACGGAGAACAGGAGAACCAAAGTATACTCCAAGGCAACCAAGTGAAGAG
The DNA here is from genome assembly GCF_965113065.1 of Corylus avellana. Lineage (NCBI taxonomy): Eukaryota > Viridiplantae > Streptophyta > Magnoliopsida > Fagales > Betulaceae > Corylus > Corylus avellana. The sequence goes on from NC_142498.1 coordinate 13,652,320, forward strand.
AGATGGCAAAAACCTCCTGAAGGCACAATGAAGCTTAACTGGGATGCAGCGGTGGACAAAATTATTGGCAAGGTAGGAACGAAAGTAATAGCAAGAGACCATGAAGGAACAGTTATTGCTATGACTTTTGGACCCTGGCTTTACATCTCGGATCCTACAATGGCAGAGGCAATGACGGCAAGGGAAGCAGTTGAGCTAGGAAAATCTCTGGGAGGGCGTAACTTCGTTCTGGAGGGGGATGCCTTAGAAGTGGTAAATGCACTAAGGAAAAAGGAAGATAGTATGGGATCATACGGCCAAATCATTAACGATGTTAAGCTATTGATGAACTGAGGAGCTTAATGGAAGGTTCAACATGTACATCGTGACGGCAATGGTGCTCCACATCATCTTGCAAAACTGGATCTCAAACAAAATGAAGCTCAGCTTTGGACTAGGGATTTCCCAGTTTGTATGAACGATATTATTCTCACGGAGCAAGCTCCTATGGTAATTTGATAATGGAAACCACTTAAAAAAAAAAAAAAAAAAAAAAAAAACCTTCTATACTTACTCTCTTCAATCTGGATTTTCGACTTCTTTTCTGCATACAAATTATATACATATATTAGTCATTTTCTAAATTATTCGTTGTTGTGGACCCTCATCTCTTTATATTCATTATTATCCATCACTTTATTAATCTGTGACAATTAAAAAGTAAAGACAATAATTTATAATAGTTCAGATACCAAGATTAGTGTTTAAACGCTAAAGTGAGCGGAAGCCATGGTGACATAATGTTTAAATATAAATCTTAAAGTAAAGACATATCATAAAGACAATCATTTATAATAGTCCAAATACGAAGATTTTTGTTTAAGCAGCAAAGCAAGCTGAAGCCATGGTGACATAACGTTTAAACATAAATCTCAAGGTAAGGAGACATCATAAAGATAATAAAAGTAAAGACAATAAATGTAAAGACAATTTATATGCCACATACATCTTACTTTGTTAATCCTTTAAGCTTATTTGGTCATTTAAACAACTTATTGAAGTAAAGAACACAATCAAAATAGCAAAGAGAGACTGCCAAGTGAATCATAGAATATTTTCTCAAAAGCTCACATTCAAACCCGTATATTTAGAGTTTTCAGACTCGATATGGTAGAAATGATTCAATTGCATTTTCATGAATATTTAAGAAACAACTCCATGCATAAAACACTTACCAAAGAAACTAGTGCAAGAAAAGGACCCTCTTTGAAACTTCTTCCCTCTTCCTTACCTATCCTTTCTCACTAAAATTTTCTCCTCACCTTTTTCTCTCAAGAGGCCATCTTGGTGCTTGAAATGGATGAAAATAGTGTTGTGAATGTGACTTAACCAAGGCTTCCTTATATAGACATTTCAAAAACTAGGATTTGATCCTTAAAATGAAATCCAACGGCCATAAGCAAGACTAGAGTGGCGGGCCATACCAAGGAGGAAAGCAAGGCAAAAATCAATGTAAAGTCATCATTTCAAAAGCCTAAAAGTCTTGTAATAAGTCTTTGATAGTTTTCTTCTAAAACTTTTGTCTCATTGGGTTTTAACTTGTCTAACTAAAAGAAGTCATCATCTAATCACTAAATATGACTCAAATAGCCATTTTAACCCTTGTTGGCCTCCCCCTTGAGTTTTTGATGTGGCAGCACCACATGTTGCCACGTGGTAGTGTGAACATTGGTTTTTCGGCTAGATTTGTATTTTTGTAAAAAATGAGTTGTTTTGAAATTTTACCACTTGGTAGAGGGTCCCAAGACAAGCGCTATGAGCTTTTGTTTGACTCATTTTGAGTTCATTTGACCAAGTTTCCGTCCATCCAAATTTTTAAAGTCAAAAGTCATTTTATCACTTATGCCTTAAAAACTTCTCAAATTTTTGTGGTATGTCTAGAAGACTAATAAAAGCTTAATGATAATATTTTCTCAACATAGTCATCAATTTTTATAATGAATTTAAGATACTTAAATTCTCTGGGTATTACATTGGGTCGATGGATAATGGGCCAGTGGAGACCGTTGGTGATGTGGGTTGCAGTGTAGTGACCCAAATAATTGGACTTTTGGGTTACTAGGAACAGCTGGAGGGTCAATTTGAGAATTTTAGACTTTCTGACTGAGCGCTCCTGTGAGGACCATCCTGAGCGTATGTTGACAATGGAAATTCATAATATGTATGATATGGAGCTCATCTCACTCAAGTAGTCAAGAAAATACTATAATTAAGACATAAGTATAATCCATCTTCGGTTGGCACGAACCGTCTGCCTAACCTGTAGATACGGTACAGTCCGTCTTCCCTAGGAATGGACTATCAAATTGTTTAATCAGTTACACGCAATCAAGGGATAAGCATAACTCATCTTCGGGTCATATGAATTGTCTACCTAAATTACACTAAGTTAGGGTGTAGAGTAATTCACCTTCCCTAGGCATGGTCTATCAAACCCTCTTGATTATGTGTTTGTGAAAACCATTGTATAATAATCATTCATATAATCATAAAAAATCTGAAGGATTGAGTTCAATCAAGATAAAAAGCTTTCTAAGATAAAAAAAGAATTTCATAATGATTGAATATAAACTTTAAAACCAAATCTCTAAGTTATACAACCATCATGCATGTAGAAAATTCCTAAATTAAAATACAATTAAACCATTGTTACTTGGAAATGGCTACATCAACACCCTATTATGAGTTTAGCTGCTCATGGTGGTGCTAGAATGACCTCCTGCCATGTTCATTTTTTCTTCAACTCTTAAAGCCTTCAAGAAGATATTTTATATCTAAAACTAAGCACGCTCTCTGCAAGGCTTAGAGACCTATTTATAGAGTGTAAAACAAACCCTAGAAGCCCTACGAATCCTTGAAAACTCTTAAGTCAGTCTCCCAGTCGGATTAGGAGACCTAAAAAGGCTTTCCTTATTAGTTTCAGCATCTTTCGGACTTTTCAGTACAAGTGTGCTCAATCCCAATTGTGGTGCGCTCGAGCGCACTTATGCACATGCATTGATTTGCGCTCGATCCCACTTGTGGTGCGCTCGAGCACACTTACGCATGTGGGCTGATTTGTGCTCGATCCCATCAAAAGTGGGCTCGATCCCACTTCTTCAGCATCAGCATCTCAAAAAATCATGTTTTAAGCCCAAATTCAATGAAATTTCTTGTATTCTCTCTAGGAACATGAAAACAACACAAAACAACAAAGATAACAACACTTAGGAATTAACATGTGCAAGTTAAGGGGTATGAATGTGCAATATTCAGTGCTTATCAGAGCAGAAAACCAATTTTAAACCAAGTAGCATCCTAATCACTTCTACACAAGTTCTAAGGTCACAACAAGGTTCTTAATATACTCCTAGCCCAAAATAACATTTCCATGCAAATTAAAGTACGTACAAGAAGAATGAAATATTAACCCATGTTTAAACCAAGATTAAAACCTAAAATAACAACATAAGCCTAAAACTAGCAACCAAGCTATGGAAAACACTTAACCAAAGTAACAACTAGGTAAAAATAAGCCAAGTTAATGAAGTTACCTCTTTAGAGCAAGAACCTTTAAAAAAAGCCTTTATTCTCTTCTTACAACCAACAAGACACTCAAGTAGAGTTTCTTTACGGCTCAGATGGCAGAATGAGGTTTAGAAGGCTGTGAGAGAGGGTATTTATACGGCTGGAAAAGCTGAGGCGCTGCTGTGACAAGCCTGCAGGTCAGCGAACATTCAGTGGTCTTGGGGCAAACGTTCAGTATACTATTTGCACAGTGGTTCAGGGGTTGCAGGGCGTACATTGGCTCATTATCCAATGGGTCAAAATTTAGTCAACGAATGTTTGGTGACCTCATGTGAATGTTCGGTGTACTTTATTATCCAGTGGTTTCTTGGTTGTAAGCTGATGTTCGATGGTGTTTTTGTTGAACGTTCAATGAGAATTGAAAAGCCCTATAATCTTCTTCCAGCAATCCCTAAAATCGAAAAATCCTGCTAACACTGTTACTAAGCTAAATACAACCTAGTAATTATTTGGGGCACTACAAATATACATTTTATAAAAAAAAATATAATAATAATAACAATTAAAGCACATTAGTAAAGATACTATTACTATAAAGAATATAGACCTCGTCATTATCTTGTTATATTAACAATGAAAAAAATTCATTTCATAAAAAAATGAATATGATAGGAATAAAAAGGATGGTAACGCAACTAGATTATTGAAAAGTGTTTACGTAAAAAGCACATATTATTACTTGTAAACCAAAAGATTGTACAAGGATTACTGAATTCCCATATACTTTTTTTTTTTTGTGAGGAAAATCCTACATAGAGTCTTTTGATAATTATATTTAATATTAATTTAAATAAAAATTAATTCTTCAATAAATAATTAAATTATCAACTTTTTATTCAAATTTGCGTCAAATAATTATGAGTAATGATATGGAGCATCTTTTTATCCTCCTAAAGCTGATGTGGCTTTCAAAATCGCTATTAGATCAAAATTCAAGTATGATTCATCTAAAATTTAATGGTGATTTTAAAAGCCACATTAGCTTTAGGAGGATAAAAGGAGAATAAAAAAATGGTCCCTAACATTACTCAATAATTATATTGGGTATATAACGCCAAAAACTATAGTAGAATTAATTGCCTTTAATTAGGTCTAACTCAAGGAATAGATCATTTACATTCTAAATAAAATAGATAGTATTTATTTTATAGTCATGATTTAAAGTTAGTAGATCTAACGGTATACATGATATATATATATATATATATGATAAGAAATTATAATCTTTATTAATGCATAATAAGTGCTTCCTTAAGGACAATGTCCTACATACATAACCCGCACGCCATATCTGTTCTTCCCCTACTGACAGTGCCAATTTGGCTAAAATGTGGGCTGCCACATTGGCCCCCCTTCTAACATTAGTCACCTGCCATGCGTGGAAATTGTTGAGCATCATCTTCACATCATTCAACATTTGTCCGTTCCTCCCCCAACAATTGTCCGGTTGCTGTATAGCCTCCACCACCTCTTTTGCATCACCCTCAAGCTCCAAATAAGTTAATCCCAGTTTGGATCCTAGGACCACCGCATGCCATGCAGCTACCATTTCTGCTGTGAAAGGATTGGTAATGAATTTTCTGGTTAAGCATTGCATAGCTAGAACCCGCCCCTCATGGTCCCGTGCTATTATGCCAACTTCCATTCTTTCAGCAGCGATATCCAAAGCAGCGTCCCAATTTAATTTGACAAAACCAAGGCATGGCACCTTCCACCGCTCTTCACTCCTGTTACAGTTGATCGCAGTAGTCGGTGCTATACTCTTCTGTCGTTGAGCTGCTTGATCATATAGTTCCATTTGGGAGTGCACTGCACTAAGTATATTTCGAGGGGAAACGAAATCGCCCTTGAATACTACACTGTTGCGCCAGAACCAAATCTGTCGGGCTACACACATCATCAACCTTAGCTCATCATCGGACAATCTCTCCAGAAGCATTTGAAAAATATTCGAGAACTCATCAACAACACTAGAGCACTTTTGTACCTTCGGAGTGCACTCCAGCCATACGTCTTTGGCAGCCGGGCAGCTCCAAAGGCTATGACCCACTGATTCATTCTCCAGTTGGCAGATGGGGCCCCAAGCATCAAGGGTGGTTCCTCGTTTTAGCAGATTCTCTTTGGTGGGCAATATATTACTACAGGCCTTCCAGATAAACCGTTGCACCACATGTGGGCACTTCATCTTCCATATTGCCTGCCACATTCTCTTCATTATTCCTTCATTGGAGCATCCCCCTTGCTTTGACATTATAAATTCCTGTGAGAGATGATACGCACTACGTACCGTAAAAATACCCTTCTTAGTACCCGCCCAAACAAGTTGGTCCTTTTGACGTTGGGGACTGACAACCATACTGCATATGCGCTTAGCGTCATCCTCTGTGAATATCTCCCTTATCAACTCAAAGTTCCACCACTGTGTTGATTCATCTATAAGGGCTCTCACCGTGGCATTTTCATTCAAAATTCGCACAGGGGTTTGGATTTAGCCCGAGCTGGTAGAATCAATCCATTTGTCGCCCCATATGCGTATCGTGTTTCCATCCCCAACATGCCAAAGCATACCAGCTTGCACTAGCTTTTTGGTACCCCAGATACTCCTCCACACATAGGATGGTTTACCCCCTAGTTTGGAGTTGAGGAAAGACTCCTTAGAAAAATATTTTCTTTTCAGAACTTGGGCTGGCAGACTCTCAGGATGGTGCAAAATCCACCACCCCTGTTTCGCCAATAAGGCCATATTGAAGAGCTCCAAATCTCTATAGCCCAACCCACCCTTTTGTTTTGCCAAACCCAGCTTACTCCATTTCATCCAAGCAACTGTGGATCCACTTTCCTAGTTGCCCCACCAAAATTTGGAGAACAAAGAATTAATCCCTTTGCATAAGGATTTTGGCAATTTAAAAATGCTCATCGTGTAGGTGGGGATGGCTTGAAGCACTTCTTTACCGGCATGCAATAAATACCTCTCTTTCCAGCCATTTATTCTATCCCAAATGCGACCTTTGGTGCTTGAAAATGATGTCATCCGGGATCGGCCAATCAATGTCGGCAACCCCAAATACTTCTCATAATGATCGGTTGGGTTTACCCCCACCATGGCAACAAGCTGGTTTTTGACTATTTGGTTGGTGTTTTTACTGAAGAAGAGAGAGGTCTTATCCCTATTAAGTTTCTGACTCGATGCCCTCTCATATAGCTCCAACATTGCGTGTATATTTTCCAATTCCCAAAGACTAGCTTTGCAAAAGAGGACACTATCGTTTGCGAAAAATAAGTGATTGATCCTTGGACCTCCTCTAGCTATAGACAACCCTGTAATGATACGTTCTTTCTCCGCTTTCCGCAACAAGTGGCTCAATCCCTCAGCACACAAAATAAATAAATAGGGAGATAAGGGGTCTCCTTGCCTTTGACCACGTGTGAGATGAATTTTTCCATGCAGTTGCCCATTGATGAGCACCGAATAGGTAACCGTATGGACACAATTCATTATCTTTTGGATCCATCATTCCACAAAACCGAGCCGCCTCATTATTGCCTCCAAAAATTCTCATTCCACCAGGTCATAGGCCTTGCTCGTGTTGAGTTTCAAAGCCATGAACCCCTGCTTCCCCTTCATCTGGGTAGCCATTGTGTGAAAAGCTTCGAACGCGACAATAATGTTGTCTGTGATAAGTCTTCCAGGAATGAACGCTCTCTGGTTGTGGGAGATGATATGGGGCAGAATTATTTTCATTCGGTTTGCCAACACCTTCGCAATAAGCTTGTATAAAACATTGCAAAGACTAATTGGACGAAAATCAGTTACACAAGAGGGATTTTTGGTTTTGGGAATTAAAACAATATAAGTATTATTGAAAAAGCTATCAATATTCCCAAAATTCAGAAAATCTAGCACAGTTTTGCATACCTCCTCCCTTACTATTGTCCAGGAACTTTGATAAAAACCTGCTCCAAACCCATCTGGGCCAAGTGATTTCATAGGCTGCATATGGGTTAAGGCTTCATCAACTTCCAACTCCGTGAACTCTTGGAGCAGTTTTATGTTCATTTCTGGAGTAACTCGACTTTCCATACCTGCCAAGCAGGAATTTAAATCCTGGACACCTCCTAATGTGAACAATTCTGTAAAGTAGTGTAGGAATGCTTGTGGGATTTCGTGGGGTTGCTGCCATTCTTGCCCTGTTGTGTCTCTCACCTTGAGGATTCTGTTTGTTCTTCGCCGTTGGTTTGCCCAAGCGTGAAAGTACTTCGTATTACGGTCTCCGGCTTTATACCAATTTTGCTTGGCTCGTTGTCTCCACCGTACGTCCTCTTGTTCAAGTAACAGCTCAATATCTCCTTTGATTTGTTTGATTGCTTCTCCATTTTCAGGCCTTTCATCCCTCTGCAATTCCTCAAGCTCTTGGTTTTTTGCTGAATAATGGCATCAGTGTTGCCCAACTTCATTTTACTCCAAGATATAAGCTTTTTGCTGCATTGATGGAGCTTTTGTCGTGCCGTTCTACATGTCTCGGTATTCCATGCCTCTTCTATGATTTTATGGTAATCCTCATCCAGTGTCCAGCTCATTTCAAACTTAAACCCCCTCCTACATGTGACATGCCCCTGCAACGGATTAGTCAAACTTAGTAGCAAAGGTTTATGGTCCGAGGAACGTGCAGTTAGAACCTGGATGTTTGCTTCTTTAAACATATTGCACCATTGACTATTCGCCATTGCTCGGTCAAGCCTTTCTTTGATAAAACTTCCGTTTGATCTGCAGTTGGTCCAAGTGAACCTGGATCCCATGTATCCAAGGTTACTCAGATTGTACAATTTCGTTAAAATCACCTATGCATAACCATGCCCTAGGGGAGTAGAATTTTAGATGTTGTAGTAGTTCCCAAGATTCCTTCCTTTTATTCAAGTCTGGATGTCCATAGAAGCCAGTTAGTGTCCACTGTGTTCCAGAGGTCGAGTTCTTGACAACAGCATATATATGACGGCATCTCTCCATAATAACGCTAGCCCACCACTCTTCCCCACCAGATCCACCACGAACATACCAGCATAACCCATCTTTGCCCGGACCACCTCCATCTTCTTTTTATTCCTCTTTGTTTCCAAGAGAAACAAAAAGTCGGGTTTCTTCTCCTTTACCAATTGGTAAAGGTCTCGAACTGCTCGGAGGTTCCCAAGGCCCCGGCAATTCCAACTTATGAGACTCATGTCTCAACTTTTGAGCAGCCTCCGCCATCTTCGTCACAGCTTGTGGTCCCTCCTCCATACTTTCAGTCCATTTCCCAGCTTTTGTGTTCCTTCCTGCTTCGTTGGTTTCGTCATCTGCTTCCCCTTTCCGTTTTCCCAACAACACAGGGGTTGTGGTTGCTGGGACTATTGTCCCACTACCACTTCGTGCCACCCTCTTCTAAATTTTTATATTCACCTATTAATTCCTCTGTTTTCTCTGTGATAACATTGCTTCTTCATCTTTTTTTCCTCTGAGTTGAGCCCACAGCTATCGCAGATCCTCCTACTGAGCCATATGGGGCTATCGTTGTCTTTTTGGAAGGGTCTATTATAGTAGGACCAGGCCCATTTCCCCCACCCTGGGCCCAGGGGATAAAACCCTCAGCTCCCTTTCCTTTCTATTGTGCCAACGCTCTTACATTAACTGCGCAAGGCTCCTTGCCATTTATATCTTGCATAGTAATCTCCTTGCCAGCTCATGTAGAGATCGCCGCATCTTTCCTATTAATTCATTCCCCAATTTCCTGAACCACAGCCTTAAAAGCAGATTGTCTACCAACTGCACTTTCCATATCTGAAAGATGAGGTGGCATAGGGTTTCCACCTTCCTCGTCACCTTTCTTTTCTGTTTTGTTGCTGCCGTCGGTGGTCTGTTTTGCAATTCGTGACCCTTTATGGCTTCCAGTCGGCTACCTCAGTCCCCCACTTCATTTCCCCGACCGCCGGGTGCTGTCCGCACGGAGCCAAACACCCCATTCCCTCTTTTGATCTGGCCGCAATTTCATCGGATATCCATGCTCCTCATGTACTATTCTACCACATTCAAAACAGAAAAGAGGGAGTTTTTCGTATTGAAAGTACACCCAATGTATCTTCCCAGCAATGGTCAATGCCCTTCCCCTTTCTAATGGCTTATGGATATCAATGGTGACTCAAATACGTAGCACATTACCCCACTCCACCCCTTCCCCTGCTATATCCACCTCTTCCAGAGTCCCAATGACCTACCAATCTTGCCGCCTATCGCCTTTGTCATGCACATCAACGGCAGATCGTGGACTTGAATCTAGAAAGGTGATGTCTTGAACTCCCAACGTGAAACCGGGATGCTTCCATCAAATTCGTTTAGTGCAATTATGTAGTGATCAAAAGCCCATGGACGTCCTTCTAAAACTCTACACTTATCCTCCTCAAGATTGAATTCAAACATCCAGATGTTGTGCTGAATCTCCTTGAAACAGACACCCCCAACCGTTCGCCAAATCCTCGTGAGGACGGATTTGAAAGCTTCTTTGTTGATCCATTTCCCCGCCTAGATCTTACCAATCAGACAATTGTTCCTCTGTTGTTGGGCCTCTGCGATCTCATCGTCCGATACAATGATCTCCAGTTGTTCACCCTTCGTAAACGTGATTTTTCCATGTAGATCCTCCATCGCATTCGGCACCGTCGGTTTTCCAGCCAAAACCTCACCACTCGAGCTTCTCAGAGTGAACTCAGAGAAGACCTAGAGAGAGGACAATTTGATACCTCACCAATTTTTTTTTTTTTTTTTTTTTTTGCAATCCCCATGATATCAATATTGATATGTCCTTCAAAAAATTTAAAATAATGTAATATCACCAACTTTAAATCATGCCCATAAAAAGTTCAAGCCTTTAGAAAAAATTGAGAGGATTCTAAATTGTCTCTCAATCCTATAGGAGAAGGATTCACTCCATTTCATTTACAATGGAGAGGAATCGGTCCCATTCTAGAGGGATAATATTGTCCAAAAAAAGTGAAATGACAATATTACTCCTCTTAAAGTAAGGAACTGGCTCCTCTCCATTTCATTTGAAATGGAGAGGATCTCTAGGCCTGGGAGTCAAATAACTTGTTAACTCGATCTCTAATGCATTTCACACCGCAACAATCGGTAAAGTTGGAATTTTCACCGACTTCTTCCGCCAACCTTCTCACCTGTCACCAACATGTCGGTTATAGTGACAATTAGTAACATTGATCGCTAATGTAATCCTCTCAAAACCAATCCTTGAGGTCCTCTAACCTCTCATATGACCATATGGTTACCTCTCATATGACCATATGGTTAAGCGGAGAAATGGAAAAAGTTAGTTGATAACGTCAATTGATTAGAAAATTTATTCCACCTACTAAATTGACTTTGTCGAAAATAGAAAAATTCTACTACCTACTAGAAGCCATTTAGACCGTAACAAACGGTACTTATCTGGAAGGTGGTAGGCAATTTTTTTGTACAGCCTTGAGTAAAGAATAATGTAACTTTTAAAATTACTATTGGCCTTATGATTGATCATTATTGAATTTTGATTGAATGGTAATTTTAAAAGCCACCTCATTCTTAGAGTAATACAAAGATGATACAAGTGACTTCTATAATTACTTTATAGTCCTAAAAGGATCTGTTTCCAATCCAGTAAGCCAAACAAGGTGGATAAGAATTACAGAAAAGTATAGGGACAAATACGTCATTTCGAAGTAGCCCGCCGATCCACCAGTACTAGGGTTTTGGGTCTCCCACGACCTCATAATATAAGGCCGCGCAACTGTGTCACTATAGAAGCCGTCAGACACACACAAGCGCCTCAATCTCTATCTCTCCATCTCTTTGATAAGGAACTAGGGTTTCGATCCGCAATGGGAGTGTTCACGTTCGTGTGCAGGAACTCGGGCGACGAGTGGACGGGAAAATCGGTGTCCGGGGAGCTGGAGGCGTCGGCGGGGTCTACCTTTGAGCTCCAGAGGAAGCTCGTCCAGACTGCTCTCTCCTCCGACTCCTCCGGTGGAGTTCAGTCCTCCTTCTCCTTCGTCACCCCCACCTCCGGAGTCTTCCAGGTCTCCCCTCCTCTTCCCATCTCTCTGTCTGCTTTCGTTGTTTGATGGATTTATGTGAAAAACCTTGTTTTGATTCTGCCACTGTTTTCTTTTTCTTTTTTCTTGAGACAGATTTTTTGTACTAGTATACTCTTCGTAGTTTTTGGGATTAATGGGTTATAGAAGTAGATATAGAACTAATGTTTTTTGGTGAATATATGATTGTGGGTGTACGCCCTTGTTGGGGTTTCATGGCCTAGTGGCTTGACAGTATAGTACTTTGTTCTCCGCGAGATCTGAGTAAAAGTTGTTTGGTACAGGTGATTATTGGTGGTGCCAGCGGTGGTGCTTTCATTGGAGGCGGTGGAGCAGCTGCAGCAGCTTCAGGAGGAGGCGCAGCACCAGCTGCTGAAGCCGAGAAGAAAGAAGAGAAGAAGGAAGAGAAGGCAGAAGAGAGTGACGATGGAGACATGGGATTCTCACTCTTTGATTAGAGCATTTCTCAGTAGCTATGGAGTTATCTATCATCTTATGGTTTTTGTTCTATCTTTTTTTGTTGGGTCATTGTGAGTTATTAATACCATTAGATCTTGTTAATTGGATTATATTGCAGTATGAAGTGATCTGATCAAGGGACATGATAAAATTTTGTGCTGAGTAAAATCTTTGTTGGTCTCTCTGCCTTTTAAGATTCTCAGCTGAAAATGTTTGTTTTCCTAGGCTATATGAAAATGTTGATTTTTGTTACATGCGTTTTTGAGATTGTTTTGATATCATTTAGCAAGTGCATATGGATGGAGACTGTTGAAGAGAGGAAACAGGGGTTATAATGTCTTGGTTGAGAGAGTTGAATCATAGGTTTTCAAGGAAAAGAAAGTGAGGATTTGAGTATAAAGTTGATGGGGTTTATGATATATTTTCTTTGAAACATAGAATCATCTGCATAGCCGTGAAAGCAATGGTGGTGTGTTCTCATTTTTTTGATTTGCAAAGAAAGTGAGGATTTGAGGATAAAGTTGATGGGATTTATGATATATTTTCTTTGAAACATAGAATCATCAATGCTGTTCTCCTTACAAGGATGTAATCATGTAAAATTCTGTCATAGGAATTTTAAGATTGCTTTAAAGTTGATACTTATGCAATTTTATTTAATCATTTACTTTCAAATAAATAAGAATTTTAATACACAACAATACTAGCTTACTTCTAAACAAATACATGTGGTTCAAAAGTCCCACGTGATTATTATTGAATCGATTTCGAAGATTAGGCAGAATCTACTTGGTTTGGAATTCCAGCAGGTTGCTCCATGGCCAAACGGGGACTTCAACTACTGCCTCACCGGGAAGTACACCTTTTCTGTGCGAGTTGAATGTTAAAACCTGGCTGGAACTCTGGCATGGCCGGAAAATTCAAGTCGAAGTCACGATGACTATGGTTGACAATGATGACACCATTGTAGTGGCAACGCTTGTGTCCGCCCAAGGCCTGTCCGGACTGAAAAGTCTTGTGGCATATGGCACATTTGTGGGTCTTACTGATAGGGTTTGAGGGGTTAGAATTGGTAGTGATAGTGGTAGTAGTGGTGGTGGTGGTGGTGGTGGTGGAGGTGGAGGAGGATTGGTCTTCTGCTCCAACAGGCTTTCGGTGACTGGCCTTGTGTCCACCCAGGGCTTGGTAAGACGGGAAGGCTTTGTGACAAAGGGTGCACTTGTAACGGAGAGTTTGTGATGGCAGCAAGAGACATGGTTGGTTGTTGATGTTCATGGTTGTGGTGCCACCACCATGACCTCCTCCTAGCATGAGGAGGCAGAGAGCTAGGTACTCTTCTTCAGTCGGAGGATTGTCGATACGGGGACGCTTAGAGCGCTTACTCTTTGCCCATGGCTCAACATAGTGGTCTTCTGCATTTTCATTATGCATCAAAGGGGCACCTGAGATTGGAGAACTTAGAGCTTCCAAAGCCATTTGATGCGTTTGTGGGAATTCAGAGGGAGTTAGTAGAGAGTGAGTGTTTATGTAGAAGGATAATGTAAGGGTTCTTATATAGAGTTGTAAGGTGCCTGAGAAGTGATCAAAAAGGAAGGAGTGAGCTGTGATGGCTTATGGCATTGGATTGGGATTTGGATGTGTGTTGGCAATGCATAAGATTGGAAGATGTGGGCAGTCGAGATGGTGTGGCAAGAGGGAATTGGAGAGTTCAAAAGTTGCTTCCATCTCATCATGCTATAGATGCTCAATACGTGTTGCTCAATCAGGCATTCTTAATTTTTAACTTTATGAAAATTCAAAGGGTTTTCTATTTGGATAGGGGTAAAAAAAAACCGTCATATGTTACCAATAATTATATTTGTTCATTTATTATTGATATGTACTTTGATACAACGAATTACATGGAGGCATATTAATTTTTTTATTATTTCTATACCAGCTAAATTTATTAGATGATCAGCCCCTTCACTAGCTCAATGATCAGTTAGGAAGAAGGCTACGCATTCTGAATCTTTAGCAGATGCTTTAAAACTTTTATATTGTGTATATTTAGCTAATACAAGATAAAAATCATGTCCAACAGTGTATTTTATTTTTTGATTAGTTACTTTTAGACGAGTATTGTAGCTTATTAATTATTTTTTTAATTATTTCTATCTCCTCTTTTCTTAATAAAAAAAAAGGGTAAATACTATTTACAAAAAGTAGAGAATAAATTAAAAAAAAATGGTAAAATAAAGTAGAAAATTGTGTTTTTTATTAGCTACAATGCATGGAGATGCTTAGCCCAGCTTTTGGCTATACTGTGGGTGAAATAATTGGCTATGACTATGAGTAACTTATTTTTGTAATTGGTTTCTCATCCTAAGCAAGTTAATTTAATTAGGTATCATCTGTTTTGACATTGACCCAAGAGAAATTTTTTTCATCCATCCCAAAGGAAAACAATTTCCATAAAAGGGCTTTCACTATCCATGGCTGAACCAGTAAGAAAGAATATAGAATCTTGCCATCTTGATTGGATCTGGAAAAAAAATTTGATAATTAAATCAATAAAGTAAAAACAAATCATGATCGTTGGGTGACACCCAATGATGTAGAAAACTACAACACCAATCATTAGCAGGTACTACGATCCATATCTAAATCCATTAGAAACTATCATGTGTATAAACAAAAGAAAATTGTTTTTCATTCTCAAACTTCCTTCTATGACTTATTAAAATGTTAATTGAGAAAAAATTTAGTATCATAAAAGGTTTTTCCTAGTTTGAGTGTTTGGCGCGGCATAGAATATTGGTCAACTTAAAAATGTTTTCAGTTGACCAAGAAAAACAACATTTATGAGGCGTAAAATAGTTTACGCTTCTCATCTACGTAAACTATTTTTCGCTGCTCTCTCACATTTTCAGGTGGACTATTGTGAGAGTATTCCTTATGAGGCCTACATGCCCAAACATGTCTCAAGTTCTCCAAACACCTACATTGTGAGAGTGTTCCTTATGAGACCTTCATGCCCAAACAGGTCTTAGGTTCTCCAAACACCTGCATGAGCAAGTGAGCTTTATAAGAGTCCTCTCACAATTGCCTTCCCAAATTGCAAGAAATATGAGCAAGCAATTGTACTGGATTTCAATCCCACCCCTAATGACTTTCTATTCTCACATACTCTCTTCTTCTATGGTTCCTCTTGGTCGTCTCTTTTTTCTTCACAACTCCTCAAATTTATATGAAAATATAAGAAATATTTTATTAAATTTTTGTACGAGCAATCATTGAAATATATTTTTTGCCGAAACAAACGATGCCTTAATTTATTAACAACTTCTTAATGTGAGATGTATCTCAAGTCATATTGGCGTTGTCCCCCATCAATGATTGTAACTTTATGTTAAACAATGAGTTCTTAACCTTGTCATAGCAGCCTATGAAAGGGCTTGGTGAGAACTCAAGAGATCATCCTTGAGTCAAGCTGAACAAACAGAGTCCTTTGTTCTTTAAAGCAAGTTCTAGTGCAGAGCTTAGGAATTCATTTTTATTCTAAACAAATTCTAGCATCTCTTGAATTATTTTTGGAAAAAATATTTTCAAGAAAATTAGTGCCAAGAGGAAAAATATTTTCAAGAAAATTTTCAGTTAAGTAGAAAAATCACCATAATGAATGTAATGCAATCCGAAAGAATAAAACTTCATTGATCAAGTTGAAACTTGGAAAACCACCAGAGGTGGTGGCTCGATGGTCTCAAGGGCATTCCCACTGGGTTTGGATAATGCAAGGGCATGGGTTCAACTTCCGAATATGGGAATTCTCATGCCTATTTGTATTATCCCCCTTGAGTCCCATCTATGCCCTGGTGGGACAAGCGGTTAAGGTATGGCTCTACTGGTCTTGAGGGTGCACCTGCGGTTTCCGCCGTCTAGGTCCCTCCTGAGCAGTCCCCCCCGGGTTGGTGCTATTATGACCACACTCAGATAGAATAGTCACAATTGGTCTCCACCTCCAACCTTTTTTAATTAGACAAAAAAAAAAAAAAAAAAAAAGTTGAAATTTGAGATGTAATCAAAATTGGATTTTATTAAATTAAGTTTTTATAAGTGATTTAGACATGTATTTCCGCTTTCCGCAGGTTTTTACTCAGACATGTTTAATAAGTGATACCAGAAGTCAGTTACTAGCTAATTGGTCTGAAAGTATTTCTTGGAACTCTTCCAAGACGAATCGAATTAATCGGTTTAATTTTGGAGGCGTTACATATAAGGCTTGACTTGTGGCCTTAGGTTTTAGGCAGAGAGAGGGGATTGACTATAAAGACACATTTTCACTTGCTTCTACCAAGGACTCCTTTCGGATAATCATGACACTAATAGCTCATTTTGACTTCGAGCTACATCAAATTAATGTCAAGACATGTTTTCTTAATGGGCATCTATCTAAAGATGTATATAAGGAGCAACCAGACAGGTTTCAGGTTAATGAAAAAGAACATGTGGTGTGCAACCTTAAATGGTCTATCTACGGGCTTAAGCAAGCTTCAAAGTAGTAGTACTTGAAATTTGATGAAATTTTCACATCTTGTGGTTTTAAGAAAAATGTTGTTGATCAATGCATATATTTGAGGAGTAGTGGTAGTAGATATATCTTTCTTGTGCTATGTGTGGATTATATATTTTTTTTTCACAACAAATGATAATGTGCTCCTACTTGAAACTAACCGTATGTTGTCTTCCCACCAGGACCTTGGTGAGGCCTCTTATGTATCGAGTATACAAATTCTGCATGACAAAACGAATGGTTGTCTTTGGTTGTCATAGAAAACATACATTGATCAAGTTTTAAATAGGTTTCATATGCAGTCTTGCTCTCCTGGAAATGAACCAATTGTGAAGGGTGATATATTTTCTAACTCTCAATGTCCCTAGAGTATAATGAAAGAACCCAAATACAAGCAGTACCATATGCATCAATTGTGGGTAGTTTGATGTATACTCAAGTATGTATATGACCTGATATTGCTTATATTGTAGATGTACTTGGGGAGACACTTGAGTGATCTAGGTGTAAGTCACTAAAGGGCTGCACAGAAAGTACTAAGGTACTTACAAGGCACTAAAGATTTTATGTCGACATATTCGCGATTCAAGATTCTTAATATAGTTGGATATTCTGATGCTGATTTTTTGCAATATTTTTTATGATGGTAGGAAGAGTTGTTTCATGAAAATGTGTCAAACAGACACTTGTAGCTTCGTTAACTATAGAAGTAGAGTACATAGCTAGTTGCTAGGCTACATGTTAGGCTATATGGCTGCAAAATTTTATCTCAAAGACTAGTTATCGTGGATACCATTGTGAAGCCATTGAAGAAAATTTTTGATAATTTTGCAGCTATTTCTTTCTCTTGGAACACTAAGAGCTCTTCGCGATCCAAGCATATTGATATAAAATATTTGTTTGTTAGAGAGAAAATAGTTGAATCTCAAATATGTTGTGCATACTCCCACAAAACATATGTTAGCGGATTCACTAGCTAAAGGGCTGGCTTCTACGGTGTTTCAAAAGCATGTGACTCATATGAAATTGTTAGAGTCTTCTGTTCTATTGAGTTAGTAGGAGTTATATGCTTGTGTGTATTTTGTGTTGTCATATATTGTTTTGCGTGCATTTATATTGATTATGACAATTTGTGTTATGATACGAGACATTGTGTGTTAGTCTTGGTGGGCTTCATATGAATATGCAGTGGTCACTATTTGTATGTTACACTTGCATTCTATTTGTTTGGATCATGTGATTGAGTACTTGTTATATGCTATACATCCTATCGATATATGCTTAACTTTTTACTTGCAAACACATTTGGATCAGGTTGTGTTTTGGAATGCCTATTTGCTTTTATTTTGTGATTAGATTTTCGTTGTCCCAGTAAGAGATTGTTATGTTTTATTATTATTATTATTATTTTGTGGACTGGCATAGTCATTTTATTTTTGGGTCCATAATGAACTGGACCTTATGTAAACACTTGAGGAAGTCATGTACTCTTACCCTATATATACGACTGGAGTTGGTCCATTAGTCCATCCAAGCAATTGAGGTCGAGAGACCAATCTCCTCCACATACACCACAACAGGATGCAGCTATCAGAAAGAGAGATGGCAAACTCATCATCAAACAATGAAGGTACATTTATATCTTCCTCTTGTCCTTAAACGCCATGGAAAAAGACGAATTTATTTAGTTTAATTCTAATACAATACCTTTATCAACAATTTCAAATTGATAGCTATAGGAATCAATATAGATGAATAAAAGCGACTCACAATTACGCTTTATTCCATGCCAAAAAATTGTTAAAATTCTTATAGTGATGCAATGACTAATAGTGAGAAACATCATTCAAAGTCAAATCCAAAATGACAAAAAAAAAAGAAGGTACACTCACATAAAGGTTGTAGCCTACAAGGTACAATATGGTAAAAAATAATGTGCCAAATAGTTCAAAATCTTATGGTAATTTCGTTGAAGGAGACAATTAATAGAACCCAATTACAGGTTCAATCCCCAATCACATATCACAATTGCAATATATAAAAGAATTTAAATTGCAATGCTAACTAATAAACAACACAATCAATTTTTTTATGAAGTGAAAAAAATCTAAGAACAAATCATAGAAAAACTCACTTCGGAGAAGACACACCCAATAAATCAATATAATGAAGAAAATCTAAAGTACATACAAAGAAAGTTATAAAATATCTCTGTAAATCTAAGATTTCGTACAACAACAAGCTTCTCGCTTGCCTCCAAGTTAACCAATCTTCTTCTAGTGCATCTCCTCATCGACTCATTTGATAGTCTCTTCAATAGTCAAGGGATGTGTATGGTATGGTTTGAAACAACTCAAGAGCAAAAACTGTAAATGGTGTAAAGCTCCAAGCTTTTAGAAATATTCACTTAGGTAAACAAGGATGATAGAAGGCACACATCTGGAAGAATTCTAAGAACAAGGATCTTTCAATCTTCCTCACAAAACAAAACAAAAAACAAAAACGTCCAAAGCTTTCTTGAGAGCTATGGGAAAGAGATAAGCCAAATGAGAACAAAACTTGGAATTTGTACTCTTAGGAATTTGCCTTTGCGTCATAACGGTGACGACTCGCGTTGTGACGTGTGGCTAGGGTTCCATCACTAAGCCTCTAACATTTGGCAAGGGATTCTTTTAGCGGCTTGTATCCGTTGTCTAGTATTTCTCCGATCGTTACTTTCAGCCTTTCTCGTCTTTCTTGTTGGCGAAACTTGTGGTTTGGCCCTTCACAGGATTAACAGCTAGTTTTCGTTCTCCGATCGTCATTGCCAGTTGCAGCTTGGCCCTTAACCAGATTCTTATAGCGGCTTGTCTTCGTTTTCCAGTATTTCTCCAGCCGTCACTTTCAGCCTTTCTCGTTGGCATTACCTTGGTCCAACCTTCAAAAAAAAAAAAAAAAACACATTTGGCAAGTTTTGTACGGGAGGCGTCATGATGGCATTTGAGCGGGCTATGCAAGGGAGCAAGCCGAGAGCTCTTTGTGTGCTTTTGTCATGACGAGCTATGCAAAAGAGAAGGTTGAGACGTCTCTGTGGCTTTTCATCTCTTATCCGTCCTGATATGCTTTGAACAAGAAAATGCAAAATCTCTCTGTGGTTCCTTGTCACCTACCTGTCTTGACACCCCCCTTGAGCGGTAGAAGGCCGAGAGCTCTCTGTGGGTTCTCCATCACTTAGCCGCCATGACGGGCTTTGAACAGGAAAGTGCAGTACCTCTCCAAACACCCCAAAACCTTTACATTTTCATACTAAAACACATGATAATGAAAGTAAATAAACATAAGATTTAACATACCAAATGAAGCCAATTTCTAGAATCTAACGACACTGATATGAGGATACCGATATAATGCTTGAGATTTAGATACCGCTGCAACTTTTCATATTGCCATGTAGATTTTAATTTTACACTTATTTATCCATGTAGTGATAATGACTATATGGATGATAATAAAAAATGTGAAATAATTGGAATTACTATTTTGATGGTATTACTTGTATTATCACATACGTGCAACGTGTGCTTAACTTGTAGAAAAGTCTTCTATCATTTGTTTTTTCTTACAAAAATAAAAAATAAAAAAAATTGATTAAGACGATTACAATATTTATGGAGAAAATGCCCGAGTAAAAATTATTAAAAGAGCGTTGGTTGAATGTAGTAAAAGGGGAATTGCCTTTTGGTTTATATATTGATTAGAAATACCGTGGAAAGTGAAATTGTAGCAACCTGTGTAAGAAAATATTGAAAAAAATAAATAATGTAATTAAAATAAAGAGAAATTATAATGTAAATAGGTACAGCCCAGTGGGCTCCTAGGTGCTTGATCTAATGCTTATTATTGGTCGGAAAGCTGAAACCTGGCCCGACCCGACCGCTTGGTAACCCGGTCCAGAACCAGTGTTGTTTGGAAACAGAAACGGTGCGTTGGTAGTAGGGTTTAGGGTTTCTTTAGCGTTCCAGTATCATCCTCAGCTGCTCCAGCTGTTGTTGTCACTATCTACGGGTTTTTAGGGTTTAATCTCTCAGTTTCAGCGTCTATCGGTGGTCATGTCTTCGAGGCCTGAGCTGCAAGCTCCACCTGACATATTCTACAACGATGCTGAGGCTCGGAAGTACACCTCCTCGTCTCGGATCATCGAAATTCAGGTACCCTGTTTCTCTTACCGCTCTGTTTGGTTCCTGAGAAAATCATAGAAAATAATAATGAAATAAGTAGATAAGATAAGTCTTTGTACTACGTATTGTGCGTTGTTTTGAATTTGGTTTCTAAATATTGACAAAGGGGTAGGACGTGAATGATCTAATGGAGGGTGAGTGTGTTTTGCTGAATTTGGGGAGTTGGGTTTGTGTTGATATTTAATGATGTAGTAAAAACAGGCGAAGCTGTCAGAGAGAGCACTGGAGCTTCTTGCTTTGCCTGATGATGATGTACCCAGATTGCTCCTTGACATTGGTATATTTGCTCTCACTCTCTCTCTCTCGGTATACACACACGCACCAATGCATACATGAGTGTGTGATTGTAAATATTAATGTTGTTTGGTTTTGATGATCACTACTTAAAAAAATGGTAAAATTGGAGGCCATACATCATCTTCTTCACTGTGAGGTGGCAAGAAAATTATGGGCTTCAATTTTCCACCTTTTTGGTATAGAATGGGTCATGCCTAGAAGGTAATAGAGTTATTGGCATGTTGGAGAGGTAAGTTGAGAAGTCATAGCATTTTAGAAGCTTGAAGGATGGAACCTTTGTACTTAATGTGGTGCATTTAGAGAGAGCAGAATGTTAGGAGCTATGAAAATTGCGAGATTTCGGTGGAAGAACTAAAGAATGTCATGTTCAAATCTTTTCATACATGGATAGTGGCGTATAATAGTCCACATTTCTCTCGTTTTTCTAATTTTTGTTCTTCTTTTTCTCCTTAGTAAGGGATTTCCTTTGTATACTTTTCTTGTGTATTAGAGTTGCGCCCCTCTACTCTTTTAAAGAGATTGATTTACTAATAAAAAAAAGGGAAAATGGTATTGACACTGTTGTTCATATATTTTGGTGGACCATCTTAAAAGAATGAGGATCATGTGATTAGATTTGATTGAAGGAAATGAATGAGTTGCTCATGAGGTGCTGTGTCTGGTGTGCAAATTATTTGTAGCTTTATGAAGTTTGCAGGAACTCAACTCATTGGTATTCAGATTTAGCTCTTTGACCGTTTGTATCATCATTCTTCTTAGCTGTCAAAAGGGTGAAGAATTAGGACTCTATCTTATAAATATTTTTTCACCTCCCCCCCCCCCCCAACACACATTATGCTGAATGGAGTTTCAATACAAATTGAAAAAGTCCTCTACATGATCTGTTTACTTGGAAAGTGGATGATCTACCTTTCCATCTACCTTATATATATATATATAAAGCCTTTTTATGTTTGCTTCCATGGATAATGATTTAGGAGCTTGACTGAGCTTTCAAATTGTAAACTGCTAATATTGCTTGATTTCGTCAATGTTTCTGATGGTTTTATGAGCCTTGCCATGTTATCTTTAGAATTCAATGAGAGGCTAAACAAACATGAGGAATTTAACTTCAAGAATTGTGGTTTTCTGTAGGTTGCGGATCAGGACTTAGTGGGGAGACTCTTTCAGAGAATGGACACCAATGGATTGGCTTAGATATTTCGCAGTCAATGCTAAGTATGCAAATTTTGGGTTTGATTGTAGCTGAAACTTCTATCCTCTCTCTCTCTCTCTCTCTCTCCCCCCCCCCCCCCCTGTTTTTGATTTTCTCCATTCCACTTTCTTTTTCTGTTTAATTTAATTTAATTTTTCTTAAATCTAGATGTTGCATTGGAGCGGGAGGTTGAGGGCGACCTTCTAGTTGGTGACATGGGTCAGGTATAAAGTTTTGAACTTTCTACACTTATCATGCTAGGGTAGATAAAATAATAGATCGTGCCTCATAGATTAGGTTCATAGCACGTGTTATTTCAATTTTCTGTGTGATTTATTTTTTCCAGTTGCTTGCATGTTATCAAGTGATTTTGTCAAAGTAAAGTGGCAAATTGTAGAAAAGTATTTGCCGGAATTTTATGTGCAGTTTCAATTTTGGCCAAGAAACTATTGTATTCTTGGAAAATCTTAATTCAAGTTGCATTCTTTCACTTGCATTTTCGTTTGTGAATTCAACTATATCAATATAATTTCTTGAGACCATTATTGCAATTTTGATGCTCCAGTTGGTTGCATTGTGGAATTTCCTCATTACCTTTGTTCGAAAGTTTCCTTACCTTCTGGATTAGTGCTAGTTCCATCGGCTGTTTGTTCTTATTACCATACTGTTATCATAAGTGCTTGATCTTATCTCCTACTGATGGTACAGGCTGTTTAACCTTACACTAAAGGAAAAAGATGTTTGCAAGTCAACTTACATAATTGCTTTACATTAACTCCACTTGAAAGTTATCACAGTGTATGTTTTAAATTTTGTTGTAGGGCTTAGGACTTCGTCCTGGGGTTATAGATGGGGCCATCAGTATCTCCGCTGTTCAGGTTTACCTTCTTGTTTCAATTAATATTTGTTGAGATGAATGTTTTTGCTTGCTATGTTTTTAAAGATGTGTTGTGTGTTAGCACTTGCTGTATATGATGAACTCTTGCTTGTAACTTGCAGATCAATATATTGTTTGGAGAAGCTATTTTATACCTCATGCTTAGTCTGTATCCCCAAGTTTCATACCCAATGACTAGGAAGATTTTCTGTATTTGTATTAGCTGTGTTTTTTTTTTCTGAGCTTGATTAGCCTTTTGTTCCACATATATCTAATCTTGTGGGAAGCTTGACATCCCGAGACATTTATTTTTAACTTGATTTATGTACTAGAGAGGATTCTTTGATGGGAGGGACTGTTTTATTGGGATAGGGGTGACAATTCTGGGCCAAGACAAATTCTGTGATGTGATTAATTATTTTGGCACTCTTGCTGCATTGCATATTCATGTTTTAAATATTAGCCTTTATATGGGATGTTAACCTAGTCTAAACATTGATTGCACGTGACTTTAGATGGCTGCAAAAATACGTAGACTCATCAAATATGTCAAGTAACAATGACAAACTCACATGACGTGGGTATGGGTATCAAATATGCTTCTGTCACACCTGTTGTGACTGAAAAAGATGTTCTATGGGTCTTTTGCACAAGGGAAATCTTCCCAGGCTGTGAGTTCCCAATTTTAGAACTGTGAATAGAGTATTGAGAAAGGGAGCCTAGGGTTTTCGATTTAAGATGTCTCTTTGATGTGAGATTGTTTCTGAAACTGTTTGGATTTATGACATTGATTTAGTCCATTGTCCCATTTTCTGTTGGGGTGCATTCTACATCTCATTGATTTGTGCATCTTCCTGTGGTTGACAACTTTCTGCTTTTCTCTCCCCTTTCTGTCCCTTCAGTTTGAAGGCTGCATCTTGCACTAGTGTTCTCTTTGTCTATATTAATTAGTCAGATTCTCCTGAATTTTATGGTTGCATTGCTTTGGGGAAGGAAAAGATACATTATAATTGACAATCTTATGTTCTACTATTATAAATTTCCAAGTTCATATCAGGCTTTTTTAAATGTTTATATTTGTTTTAATATAACAACATTGTACACAAATTTAATGCTCTTTTGTGAGAGCCTTAAAGCCCATAAATTTGGCTGTCATTCTACATTCATATTCATAATCTTTGCTGCTTTTGTTTTTGTTTTTTGAGATAGTTTCTTTAGGTGTTACTGATTCTCCGTTGAAATACAAAAATGTTTTTAAAAATTCACTGGATGTATGTTGCTCATTTTTTTCCCCTTGTTTTGATTTGGCAATGCAGTGGTTATGCAATGCTGACAAGTCCTCTCATGACCCTCGATTAAGATTGAAGTATGTTCCCATTCTTATCCTTCACTCACTCTTATAGTAAAATGATGTGCTAGAATTACAATGAAAGTGCACTCATTTTTTCTTTTGGGGGCTTTTATCTCTCTCTCTCTCTCTCTATGAGACTAAGCATGCTTGATTCTGTGTTGTTTCTTTTGCTGCAGTATTGATGGGTTTGGTTCAATCTTTTTTTAGGGCTTTCTTTGGATCATTATACAGATGCTTAGCCAGGGGAGCTAGAGCAGTACTTCAAGTGTACCCTGAAAATCTAGCCCAGCGTGAATTGATATTGAGTTTTGCAATGCGTGCTGGATTTGCTGGAGGTGTGGTTGTTGATTTCCCACACAGGTATGCAATAAAGCTATTAGGGCAATCTTACAATAGGCTATTCTTGCATGTGAAAATTGCTTCTGTTCAGAACATCTTAGGTGGGCTACTTGGAGACACTAGTTTGAGGATTTTTATTTTAATCCTCTATTATATGCTTGTTTATTCTTGTCATAAAAATTCTCTCTTATGCTGAGTTGCACACAAACAGATCACATACAAACAGTGACAAAAGCATCCAGGCATTTGAGAGCTCTGAGTTTGCATCCACATTCACTTTGTGGGTTAGAGTTAGGAATTATTCATTCTATTTGAAGTAATAAGTAATGTGCATTCAAGTGTTCTCAGCAGTTATAGGATGTCTTATGATCCAGTCATGGTGTGGCAGTTCCTACGACGGAGACCAGTTGAATGTTGTCTATTTTCTTGTATTCCTCATGAATTGGATCTTTTTCTTATATATTTCACAAGACCATCTAATTTACATATATTCAGTAGATCTCATTTTCTATACTTCTTTTGGTAACAAATGACATGCACTGGCTGAGTGATTGAAGAGAATCTTATGAAGCTCAATGGGATCTAAGTACATATATGCATTTATATTGTAGTCTTTGCTCCAATCCTTTTATTTTGGCACATCAGCAGGAAATACTGCTTAATGATATTATAATTGCCAAGCGTTTCCTATTATGGGATAGACAGGGCATTATGGGACCAACTCGAACGGCACAGCCATACGAAAACATAGCAACTTCTGAACCAGTTGATTGTGACTTGTTGGTGACATGACATCCCAGGAGTGTGCCATCTTTTTTAATTGAATATGGTGTTCTATGGGTGGCAGTTTATAGTCCACCGCAAAGATAATTTTTTTAAGTATTTTACATTTGTATTCTCACATAATGCCCCGTGCATCCTTTCTTAACCATTAACGTATTACTTTGAAACAAAGGTCGAGAAAAAATTGAATGACTGGCAATAACTTGCTCTACAAGTGTTTCTTGAGAATGTATACAATAACTTGCATTTCCTTGGGATAGGAATATTCAGGTGCTAAATTCACTTGAAAAATTAAATAAAACATCTCAAATTCATCCCTGTAGCATTATTCTCTTGGAATCTTCTATGGTTCACTAACTTGAGCGTGGTTGTCTTATAACAGTACTAAGAGTAGAAAAGAATACCTTGTCCTTACGTGTGGTCCACCATCCATAAACACATCTGTCCCAACAGGAAAAGGTGAAGATGGGGAGAGTTGCTCCGAAGATGAGAGTAGTGGTGATGAAGAAAATCAGACGGTGAGTTCTCATGGCACACTTTTACTAACTTCTGAATTTCTCTGTTTTAGGGCTTTGTCTAGGGATTTTTTGACAGGCAAATACAACTCAATCCGTGGGATTGACCCATGACCTCACTGTCCACCCCTTATTTTAGGGGGGAGGAGATGTCATTTGGTCCATAGACAATTGTCTTCTCAAGTGGTTCATAAATCTGAATCTCTCTCCCTCTCTCTCTCTCTCTCTCTCTCTCTCTAGATATCCTAAATTTATTGTTTTTGTTCATACTAATAAATTTTTATACACATTATCTATTTGCTTTATGATTGTTTTTTCACTGATCATTGGCTTCATTTAGGCTGTCACATATTTATGGGATGGTTCCTTCCTCTCTCATCGGCATGCCCGTCTATGTCTTTCTTTTTCTGTATCTCTTCTCAGTTGCTAGGTGGTTGTAGTCCATGGTTTTTGGTTGTCTGTTATGGGTTTCATGAGTTGGATTCTTAAATAGAGGCCAAAGCTTTTGAGCTTCCGATTGTAGAAGGGGTATCAATTTTGCATTTGGTTGAAAGGAGCCAAGGGGTATCTTGAGCAATGTATTTGGTTAAGGTGAGTGTTGCATGGCTATTGACCATGATGGAGACGTTGGTCCAGGAAAAGAGTCAACCGAGTATATTAAATCATCAATCTTGCTAAGTCATAATTGGTTCCTGTGGATAGTGTTAATAATGTTGATAGATTGGCCAGTATTTTCTTTGAAGTACCTTGGTCTTCCGTTGGGAGCTTCTTTTAATCCCAAATCCATTTGGGATGGTGTTATTTAGAAGATCAAGTGCCGTTTGGCTAGTTGGGAGAGGATGTTCGTGTCTAAAGGTAAATGGATTACCTTGATTAAGAGCATCCTATCCAGTTTGCATACATATTTTATGTCACTTTTTCTCCCCCTAGTGGTGTTGCCAATCACACAGGGAAATTGCAATGAAATTTCTGATGGGGTGGGCAAGGTGAATAGTTCAAATTTCACTCGGTAAGGTTGTTCAAGGTTTGTTCTCCAATTTCTAAGGGAGGGTTGGAGGCCTGACTGCTTTTGTTCAACCATTCTCTTTTGGGGAAGTGGTTATGACGCTATTTGCATGAGTCAAACCTTATGGAGAGTCCTAGTGGATTCTAAATATGACAGCTCGTGGGGTAGATGGTGTTCAAATGGGGTTCATGGGTCGTATGGGGTGGGGTTATGAAAAATACCAGGAGGGGCTGGGGAGTTTTCTAGTATTTGAGGTGGGAGACAGCTCCAAGATTAGATTCTGGCATAATATGTGTGATGTGGGGAGCTTGCGTTAGGGATGCTTCCGTAATTGAGCACATAAGAATTATCTAGTGACTCCCATAAGTGGAATGTATACTTCATCAAGGCATTGGGAGATGGATGTCTTTGCTTCGTTGTTTTAATTTGTTGTACTCCTTTTCATTGAGATGGGGAGATGAAGACAAGCTTTGTTGGTCCCATTCTAAGAGGGTGCGACGTTAGATCTTTCTATAATGTCCTTATTCTTCTTGTAGTACCCCCTTCCCTTGGAAGAGTATTTTGGCAGAATAAGGTCCCCAGGAGAGTGACATTTTTTGTTTGGTCAGCCACCCAAAGGAAGATCCTCACCATGGATAACCTAAGGAAGCAACATGTCGTTGTGGTTGATCGGTGTTGTATGTGTAAGAACAATGAGTTTGTGGATCTTCTTCTACTCCATTGTGAGATTGCTAGTGCCTTATGGAGTGCTATTTTCAGTCATGTTGAGTTAGCTTGGGTTATGCCAAGACGAGTGGTAGACCTTTTTGCTTGTTAGAGAGGGTTGTGAGGCTATCCTCAAAGTGCAGTAGTCTAAAAGATGGTTCCGTCATTTTTATATTTTGGTGTCTTTAGAGAAAAAGAAATTATATAAGTTTTAAAGAGTGTAAAATGACGGTAGTGGAACTAAATTCGTTCTTTTTGAAAACTCCTTACCGATGGACAACTGCTTTAAACTATCTTAATTTGCTTAGTTTTTATGGTTTTCTTGACATTTTTTTCTCTTTCTAGCTAGGCATATCTCTTGTGTACTTGGTTTGTTCCTTTTGCGCTTTCTAATGATATTTCCATTACTTACTAAAAAAATTTATATATTTGTCGTGTAGGTCTCAATCTCGGACCGACACAGACCAAGGAAAAGGCAGAAAATAACCAAGAAAGGAAAGGGAAGAGAATGGATACTGAGGAAGAAGGAACAGAGGAGAAGAAGAGGAGATGATGTGCATCCGGATACAAAATACACGGCTCGAAAAAGAAAGCCTCGCTTCTGAACTCTTACAGCACGCCTAAATTGGTTTTAAGGGGTTCAGTAGCGTCTTCACCGCTTGCATATACAAAACTCCATATACAGTGGCTAGTGAGTCATTGCCTCTTCCCTTCAATATTCCTTTTAAGCCCTGATGAAAAAAGTCCTTTGTGATCAAACTTTTAGTTGCCTGTTATAGTCAAAAGTCAGTCCTGACTACTTGGGACACGACATTGTTCTGTTGGGTATTTAGGTAATTTACCTTTGTGAGGATCCTAAAAGCAACTTGGTAGAAAAATGAGAATGTTTGGTTTTGTTTCTTTATGCAATTAAAATAGCAACTAAATCCTATGTAAAAATATGAACGGGTTATAAGAGGAGTTTTATGTTTTTGGCAGCTTTACATTGATAGCCTTGATGATGCTGTACAGTGTAGAGAACATCTATGTTTCTTATGAGATGACTGGTTAAATATTTTTGGTCCGTCATCCCCTCTCTTTAAGTGGAGGGCGGATCTTGAGGATTATTTGCTCCATCAAATATTTTCCTAACAAAGATGTTAGGGAAAGTACACTATTAGGCAATTTGCATTGCCTTTTAAATTTTCAATTAAAGCTATGTGCCCCCAAAATACCGGTAAATTGCAAAGTAACATAAATATTCTTGTAAATTTGAAAATAAAAATAAAAAAAATAAAAAAATAACCACGGCCATGGCGCCAGTTTTTTTTATTAATATTTTTTTGTTTTTGTGTTTTTCTATATTTTCTAAATTTTTTTAGGACATTTTTGCCATTTTTTTATACAGATGGGGTATATTGCAATTTTTTGGTTTTGGGAATTATTTCAATTGAAAATTTGGGGTACATTGCAAATTACCTGATAGTTTGAGGGGTGTTCAGTTAACAATATTCTCACATAATGATTTTTTTGAGGAAAAGTTCTCATACCTCTCTCAAACTCTTCAAACAATAAAAAATTATCAATGTCCCCTCTAATGACAAAAATACCCTTCATAAAATTAATTTTTTTTTTTTTTAAAGGAAAAAAGCGAGTGGAATTTTATTTTATTTTTTTTTATAAAAAATTGTTTTTGTTAAAGAAAATAATTACTTTTTTTTTTTTTTTTTAAATTTATAGGGGTATTTTTATCTCATTGACAGAAATTTAATGTCATTTTTGTCTTTTAGCTAGCCTAAGAAACATTATTAATTTTTTGGTAGTTTAGAAATGACATTTTCAATTTAGTGAAAGTTTGATTGTATAGGTATATGTAGAACATAAGGCTAATCAAGTACAGCTAATTCAAGTACAGAAAATCTTCATAGTCACTGAGTATGAAACTTGGGGATACAAACTAAGATTGCGTTTGTGGATCTCATAAGTGCGTTTAACACCCTAAAAGCTCGTTTGATCAAAAAAAAAAAATTCAAAGCACTTTTGAAGATCAAAAGCCTAAAAATGGTTAAAACACACTTTTAGCAAAAGCTTAAAAATAAAGCTTTTGCCAAAAAACTTTTTTTTTTTTTTTTTTTACTTAAAAGTTATATTTCTCAAACGCAATCCTAAATAGGCCCTAAAGCTTAAAAACACACTTTTGGCAAAAGCTTAAAAATGAAAATTTTGCCAAAAAGTATTTTTTTGACTTAAAAGCTCTATTTCTCAAACGCAATTTTAAACAAGATCTAAGCATGAGGTAGAAAATAGCTTCTTTTGTTTTGTTTTTTTTTTTTTTTTTAATAGAATAAGGAAAAAGGTTACAAGAGATGATATTTTCCATTTCTGATCCAAATGGAAGAGAAAATGGGGGATCCTGTGGGAATGCTTTCAAAAACACGATTAGAAGCAGCCCATTGAGTTAAAGCATGTGCTATAAAATTGGCACATCGAGACACTTTCAAAACATTCCAACTTCGAAAGGAAGAAAGAGTTAAACTAATATCATAAATATATTGATCTGCAAGTTACAAGCAAGAGTTCATCATATACGGCAAGTGCTAACACACAACACATCTTTAAAAACATAGCAAGCAAAAACATTCATCTCAACAAATATTAATTGAAACAAGAAGGTAAACCTGAACAGCGGAGATACTGATGGCCCCGTCTATAACCCCAGGACGAAGAAAATTGAAGAAATGAAGCAAAACATCAAGCAGATTGGTTCAATAATGCTATGGTGATGGCGATGGCTAGCTATGAAGACGAGGAGGAAGAGGCGGCAAAGAAGAGAGAAGAACGATCGGTCTTTCTTGTGCATTTTTCAGCTTGCACGTGCTATCATGGTTACGTCTAGATAGAGTCCTCCTAAGTCCTACCTTTTAATTAGAAACTTTTTTTTACCAGCATGAATTTTATCATTCATGTTTACACCCGACATAATATTTCTCTGTTTTTTTTTTTTTTAGACGTATTTTTATTTCTTATTTAACTCAACCTCGTGCATGAAGCATCTTCACTGTCATAATTAACTATTAGCAGCTAAATGATGTCATTAGTTTCTAGTGCTCTTAATTTGTATTAGAGTTTCTTGAACGTAATTATGAATTGATTGTGAAATATCAACCAATTAATTTCAAAATTAGTAGTTATACAACCTCTTCTACTTCTTTCGAGAGAGAAGAGCCTTCCAAGGCTAATAGCTGAGAAGCGGAACTACTAAAAGGCTTAGGAGACTTTTGGAGCAATGCTTGAGAGCATTACTTTTTTCAGAATTCATCTGAAATTAGGCAACTAATTATTCTTCAAGTTCGATCACAATTACATCTCTGACTTTTTATTTTAGATATCACTGATAATTTTACTCCGTTATGCATGTCTTATGTACAACCATTCCTAAAGTACTATTGGTATTAGTACATTAATAGAGTGACATTATTGCACCTCAACATAATCCAAGTTTCATCATTGCAAGTATATAAAGCAGGCTTCCCACACTGCCTATGGAATATCCACTATGAAATCACTTTCCAAGGTCTATGGAATATAATTTCTTTCCCCTTAACTTTCACTGCTAAAACTCTAGGAAAATAGACTAAGTGATTTACTTTCCCCCTAATTTACCGTGGCATTTGAATCTTTTATCCACTATATATCCACTCATACTTATCATCTGCAGCTGAAGTCCACCCACTTGGATGATTTCCATTTAACAATATAATAAATTGGACCCCAACCTTTTAAGTCACACCTTCCCTTGCAAAGCTATTAGGCATCTCTCTTCCTCAATCATCTAATTTCTTTTTTCTTGCACAAAACTTCCAGCAACTTTGCAAGACATTTTTGGCTCACCTCTTTCTTACCCCAGCATCATATACCTTCCAAATCTGCTTGTGTTGTTAAGTCTTCTGCAAGCCACATGTTATTAAAATTGTTGTAGTTTTAATTATAACGAATATAGTTCATACTTCATCTTTTGATAGTTCTAGGAACTACATCATTTCTCAAGTGCTTCGACTTTAAACTAGAACTGAATGTTTAATTTGACTGCTACTCCAGCAGTTCACCACATACCTGGCATGATATTGCCCTTCAGGTAACCAAATCCCTTGTGTATTTTGTCAGTTCCACCAGAGGACAACATCACTCTCTATTCAGCTTCTCGTCTTTCCCATGTGGTAAATTAAGCTCATTTCACAACCTTCACCATCTGTATCAAATTTCAGTACACTTTCATTAAGTCATCAATTGACATTGTGTGCTTTCCATTAACATTCGCTACAAATTACAAAGTCTCCCCAAGCCCGAAGCACGAGTTGAACCAAGGAAAAGACTCATCTCTGCTACAAAGAACTTGATCCACTATACAATCTACAAATACTATGCATTACAAAGTCTTCCAGTCTTCAAGAAATTACATACGCTGCTACCAAGCTACACCACCTTCCTAACCTCGGCATAGGACTGGCCATGCTACAGCGACACTGAATCCCCCTAACCCAAAGATAAAAAACCTGCTTATTTACATAACTAATTTGCATGAGAAAATATCTCCTTACATTGAATAACCGTAAAAATATAAGAAATTAAATTCTAGGGTTTCAGATACCGAATATGTAATGTGAAAGATTTTAGATGGAACTCTCATATCCGAATAAGTAATCGGATAATCAAAATTTTATTTGAGCAAATGAATTTCATATAGAATCTCTCATATTACCGGCCTAAATTACTATCAATTTGAACAATAATTAGCCTCAATCCTAATTTAACTTTCTTCATGTATCACAACCTAAAACCACCTAAACCGATGTAAACCCACAATAAGCATCAATGTCATTTAATATCGATGCAAATTCAAGGCCGATTGGCCCAATCCCAACATAAAAAAAACAATAATGTTGAAGAAATTAAGCAAAAAAAAATCAAGCAGATTTGTTCAATAGTGCTATGGCGATGGCTAGCTATGATGAAGGGGAGGAAGAGGCAGCCAAGGAGAGAGAAGAATGGTAAAATAAAGGCCGGGCAAAAGGGTTTATTTTGAGGGCAAACCAAGTTAATTAGTGCTTTGTTGCTGAATTGGATTTGAAAAGTGCATACAGTTCCCATCGTTTAGGTTTCTTTTTCTTTGGTTACATCCTGACAAAGTAACCACTTTGATCGCCCCTCTTGCTGTAAGGGATAGAATAATAGAGATTAGTTAGACGGGTATTTTAGTTATGTAATTGTAGTGGGCCTTTTGTTATGGGCTATTGTAACTTGAAATTATGTAACTGTTGGGCAGAGTGTTAATGGACTTGAAAAAGTGCAATCCAATCACATGCAAAGCCTTTGGATCTATACTTAGACTAAGTGTGGGCCTATTGCTAGCCATGAGGCCCAAAATCTAAAGGGCTTGTAGTGCTTTTTATTCTAATAGATTATATTTTTATTTTCTCAAACTTGACATAACTTTTAAAATTACTATTGAATTTGAGATGGATCACTATTGAATTTTGATAGTAATTTTAAAAGCCACTTCAATTTTAGATAACAATAACCAGGTCAAAGTAAATACTTTGAAATACTTTAGTTTTTTCAAATCAAATATGTAAAGAAGTCTCTCTTTGAGCTTCACGTAGTCGATTGAATTCGGTTTAATTCCTTGCCACCAGCCCACTCTTTTTTAGAAAAATCCAATCGGAGAACAATGAATCCCAAACAACCCCTAATACAAATGTCTTGTGCAGTTTTCTACTATTTGAATTTGTATTCTCTTTTAAAAAGGCTACCTTTACAATTAAACTCATTCAGTTTTTTGTTTTGTTTTGTTTTGTTTTTTTTTTTTTTTGGGTTAATGGTTGATCTTTCATGAAAGGATTAAAGAAAAATAAATTAGAATTAGAGCAAAATACAATAATCCTTTGTAAAAGGATTGAAGAAAATCACATTGTTAATAATTCCAAACCCATCTCTGCCAAGTGGGCCATAAGTTTGGCAACAAATCTTTGACTTGCAGATGATTGAAGACAAGACAAGTCACAACAGGAGAACAGTTCAAGAGCATTGGCAAATAAATTAAATACATAAATCTAACAATTATTTCAGCCATATTCAATTGTATATTTGTATATGAATATGTAGGAAGTTTATACCCAACCAATAATAATAATAATAATAATAAAAAAAGACAGAAGCACTTGAAAAATAGTTAAGAGTTTAGTAACACCATGTAAATGGATTTTAATTAAGTCATAACAGGACTACAACATTATCCAATTTAGTATTGAATCACGACTTACAATAGGACAAGGTAAAGACATTGAAATGATTTGATTTCCAAGTCAAACACATAAAGAAGTCTATCATCCCACCTCGTATAGTAGATTGAATTTGGTTTAATTCCCAATTCTGCTGCCAAACAAGAAATGCCACGATGCCGAGATAGAAAAATAGTTCATTCTCCAATACTCTTCAAGTTCACCCACCTCTTTTCAGAAAAAATCCATTTGGAAAACAAGAAATTCATAGACCTTCTCATAACTCATTCCAAAACACATCTTGTGAACCATAAATTGTTCGCCACAACTATCGATAAGAAACTCTTTATGGCCGGTCATTTCTGATCGAAATCGCCAAAGTGGTTCCAATGTTATCACTTCTATAAATTGAACTTTCGGACCTGCAAATTCAACAGTAAACAAACGATCATTTTCGTCAATTCTCATTTGAGTTGTCATGCAATAAATAGTTTTTCCAACCACCGTCGCGTCTAATAGTTTCGAGTTATCACCACATTCAAGCTCTTGTTCAGTAAATTCACCATCGCCTGGCTGGCAGGATAGAAAAGAGCTTTCGAGCAATTTGAATAACAAGATATGACATGTAGGATCACTTGGAGGCGATGATAGAACACAAATATCGCAATAGGAGGATTCCGACAGTAGCGGGAGCTGAATTTTTTCCAAAGAGATTGGATTCCAAAGATAAAAATCCTCAAAGTTAGGATCAATCAAAACCAGCCATCCATGAGAACAAGTGTATATGAATTTGTTGCACATCTCAGGAATGCTTTCCGTGTAATAACGATCTTTTGATACGTCAAAAAAAATTTGCCGTTGTCTATGCTTCCTGTCACAAATTACAAGCAGAGGGGTAAGACTAAGAAGAGAATGTGTATATTTAAGTTGTGTGTTTGCTTCCGCTGCTTCCATTACGTATTTTAATTAGCTATAAACCAATCCAAGACACAAGTTAGACTCATATTGAAAACAAACAATTAATACACAGAACAAGAATAAAGCCAAATTACAGTACATTTGTATGGTATGGAGTATAGTATGAATGATACAGATTTAAAAGCAAGCATTATCTAGTATAGTATAGGGATGTCAGAGACTAGGATATTAGATTATATTCCCTCAACCTCTTCCTAATTACTTCTCTTTCGGCACAATTATATATATATATTAATTATTTGAATTTTGACCACAAAATATATTGAAAAGAAATTACACACATTATTGATATGAAAAATATATGGACATCCAAAGTACTACTAAAGTAGTACAAGTTTTTGATAAAACTGACACACACTTGTTATTTGGACTGTCATATGGTATTTTATATTATAATTACTAGCATATAATCCGCATCATTGCGCGGGTTTTTTTTTTTAAAAAAAAAAAATTATAATTTAAAGTCAAAGAATTTTTCGAGGAAACATCTTGAGAAATTTTAATAAAGAAAAAAAAAATACTAAAGAAACTCCATCTTCTTCATCCTAGCCAGCAACGTTTAAGATAAACACTTGTTCTGTTTTTAATGATTTTCCAAGTTATCACCATTAGACAACCAATGAACAATTACTATATTAGGAATTATGAAACCGTACGCTAGATGACAATCAAGTGATAAACGGCCACGATTCTTTCTACAACTTTAGTTTGAATTGCAATATTTGTTGTTATTGTATATAAATGTCAATTTTCAAAGTAGATATTTCAAAGTAGAAAAATTTATCTCTTTTTTTTTTTTTTTTTAAAGACTTTTTTTTTATTTCCTATTTAATCACGTGATATAATGGATGATAATTTGTAGTTGGATGACTATCAACTTTGTAGTTCTGTTTAGGGAAAATTACAGTTTACACTCTTAAAGTTGTCAACGATTTGCAATTCGACCTTCAAAGTTTCAATTTTTGCAATCCACCCTCTCAAAGTTTCAATTTTTTTCAATTTAGCCATTCTGTCAATCAAAGCCGTTTTGACTGACGAAACAGTGATCATGTGCGTCGGTTGGCATTTT
The DNA here is from genome assembly GCF_965113065.1 of Corylus avellana. Lineage (NCBI taxonomy): Eukaryota > Viridiplantae > Streptophyta > Magnoliopsida > Fagales > Betulaceae > Corylus > Corylus avellana. The sequence continues at coordinate 13,688,638 of NC_142498.1, forward strand.
GGAGACCAAAATGCCCCCCATCCCCTGTTCTCTCTCTCTCTCTCTCTCTGTTTGATCATTTTTTTTTTTGTTCAATATTAATCTGAAACCTTTCAAGCCAGATTTCATCCAATTCCGATCTGAAACTGCACGCTGGGACGGTGGGACCTACCTCCAGCCATCTGAATCTTCTCCAATCTCAGGACTGACGAGCACCTGAGTTTGATATTTATCTTTTTTTTTTTCTTTATATATATATATATATTCTTTTTTATTTTCATATGATATTCATGATTCTAAAGTTTATGTAAGATGGTGGTTGATTTTAGGGAGGTTGAGATTGTTGTTGTTAATACAGTGATAAGATTATTATAATGAAGAATTGCTGTTGATATAATGATATTTGTTCATATTCTTCTTGGTGCCAAGCTAATAACTGCAATCAATTTTTGCTTTGTATGTTTTCATATTCTTTCTAGTTTTTCTTGTGGATTGTGAGAAGCTCAGTGTATCTATTAAATTTCAAATGAGAATTCAAATTTCCACACGAACCACAGCAAAATGATAGGACTGAACAATTTTTAGTTTTCATTTGCTCCTTCCTTTCCACCGGATTCTCAGTAACCAAACAAAGATTTTTTTTTTTTTTTTTAAAAAAAAAAACTCAATCAATTTACAAATTTTATATACTATTGATCTCTTCCTTATTTTCCCTACCGATCAATTCCTTTTTTCCCTACCGATCAATTGGCTCAGCCAAAATAAAATTTTTCGTTTTCCAATGAATTCAAAAAAAAAAAAAAATTCACAACCAAAGCACTCAAAATTCTCTTTTCACTCAGTTTCTTTGCATCCAAACGATGATTAAATCTCAACCTCTCTCTTCGGAATCGGCCGGCCAGCATTAAGATCAAAGGTGATCTCCGACATGCTCGTCGTCATTCTGGGCAAACAGAGGAGTGAGAGTCTGTTGGGATGGGGGGCATTTTGGATAGAAAAAGGTTAGAAGTAATGGGAGCACTTTCGGTAGAAAAATGTCAGAAGTGATCACGTGCGTCGCACGTGATTACTGTTCCGTCAATCAAAGCCGCTAGTATAATTTATTTATTTATTATTTTTTTTTTACTCCTTAAAATATCTTTTTTGAGGAAGTGGGGGGGGGACCATGGCCCCAGCCGGTCCCCTCCCTCCGTCTCTGCCTACATGTCTCTTATTATCGTATTGACTACGCTACACATGATGACATTGAGGGATAAACAACTATGTACACCCACATGAGTTAACGTCACAATTGACATGCAAGTTGTTGGAGCTAGTGGGTATGCGTTTGAAGTTTGATTATGTGAATCATCGATTTTCATGAGCTCTTAGCTATTTTAATTTGGATGACTTTGCTGCTCCCTAATGGATGATATATTGATTGATTCTATGCCTTTTACAAATATTATTATACGTTAATTCATCCCATTGTAGTTCTGTTATATATATATTGTGGTTCATTATATGCCTTTTAATTTAACTATTTTTTAAGTTATTTTTAGATCAGAACCCATGCATGTGTACATTGCAAGATCGAAGACTTGACTGTTTTCTTTTTTTTTTTTTTTTTTTTTGAGATATAACTGGCCAGGAAAATGGGAGGGGTTTCAGGAAGATTTGATTATTCTCCAAAATGCATGGTGTTGCAATCACCAAATTAAAATTCCTCCTTACTTGACGTTATTAAATATGACCCTTGGGTACTTGGTCAGAAAGAATTTTTGGTGAACATATGTTCCTGCAGGATGTTGCAAAAAGAATTAGTTATGTGAACAAAAAAAAAAAAAAAGTTTAATGTGTCATAGATAGTGGCTGTGATAGGCTGGCAGACAACTAATTCAGTACGTTTGACAACGTTTTATTTTATTATTATTATTATTTTTGAGTTTTTTGCTTTTTAGCATAAAGGATAAAATATTAACAATCATCTCTAAACATAAAAAAAATTTACAAAATACTTAAAATTACTTTATTTTTTTATTTATTTTTAACTAAAAAATAAAAAATACTTTCTAAAATTTTTTTATCAAACGAACCTATGATCCGGTTCACTAATCTAAGTCATCGTGTCCTCATGTGGATGACTAATCCACAGTGCATGACAAGTACAATACGAGACTTTCACCCCTCATGTGGATGACTAATCCACAGTGCATGACAAGGACAATCCGAGACTTTCGCCCCTCATGTGGATGACTAATCCATAGTGCATGACAAGGACAATCCAAGACTTTCGCCCCTCGTGTGGATGACTAATCCACGGTGCATGACAAGGATAATACGAGACTTTCGCCATCTATCCATGCATCCTAGATTACAAGTTTATTTCTTTGTTTGTTTATTTCAAGTTAAGGTCATCTCCTTCTTAAATTTGCAGGAACTAATTAACATTCAAACCAACCCTACTTGACCAATTCATCTAATTCTCATTGGCGATAGTCAAAGTCAATTTTCTGATCACCAGTTCGTATAGAGATGCCTCAATTTTCCAGCTACGGCCAAGAAGGTGGGGCCTCTTCAATTTTCATACCATAAAAAAAAAAAAAAAAATAAAGCAAGTAAACTTGTAATTAGTATTAAGTGAGCAAAGTAATGGTATATGGTTCTCCACCATTGAGCTATATATTGTGACGCCTATATATGTACCAACATTTAAAAATATTAGTTTTAAGAGTAAAGTCAACATACCCCTCTTACACTACCATCCAATTGACAATATCTCCAAAACTTTCAATTGTGATAATGTTCCCCCCCCCTCAAACTACTAAAATATTGTCAATATTCCCAGGGCTAGCAAAAAGATCATAATGCCCCTATATATTTCTCAATATAACAAAAATACCTTCAAAAAATAATAATAATTTTTTTAAAAAAAGAATAATTTAATTAAATTTTTATTTTTTATTTTTTATTTTTTGAAAAAAAATGGAAATTTTTATTAAAAAAAGAAACTTTTATTTTTTATTTTTTTTTATTTTTTAACGAAAATTTTTTACTCTGTTTTTTTTAAAACGGAAAATTTTATTTAAAAAACTAAAAAGAAATTTTTTTTTAATAAAAACAGAAATTTTCAATTGAAAAACAAAAAAATCGAAATTTTTTAATTTTTTTTTCTTATAAAAGGATTTTTTTTTTTTTTTTTTTTTAAAAAAAGGTTTTTTCAAGAAATTTTAATATTTTTGTTTTTACGTACTAAGGATAGTTTCGTCATTGGGGAGACATTAACAATGTTTTGGTAATTTGGGGAGTACATTGTTAGTTAGGTGGTAATTTGAGGGGGGTTTTAAAAATATACAACTTTTTGCTGACATTTTTTTGGGTTTTAGGAGTGTTCAATTTTCTTTCGCTGTGTACGACAAAACTATGTTTTACAAATATAACAAAAGCTTCCCACTCAAGCCCAATATTTGTGTTCCTGTGTGCAATTTAATTTATTTTATTTTGTACCCTAAATTTAATTTTTTTTAATTGGTTTTTACCATCCAAAATCTTAATTTGTAAGCAGATCGAGTGAGCATCATATATAACTCTACATGCGATGATGCAGTGATTAAGAATGGTCGGCATGCAGTACTGAGTACACGTAGCGTACATAGATTTTGGAGATCGAAGACATTATCGCAGAGTCTCGGACGACTAGGAAACCGACAAGAAACAAGTACTTGTATAGCGAAAGAAGATGTATAATTCTAACCCATAGCTTGGGGCGTTGAATTGGTCTTAGTTCCATACGCCTTTAAAGGGAATTCGAGTCTGTTCGTCTGAGGACAATCAAAGCACGTACATCTAAACACAAAAACTCTCTCCTAAAAAAAAGTTGTGGCCATGGGCTTTTGTGGGAAGCTTTTGCAAATTTTTGTAGTGATAATATTTGCAATAGTTATGGCAGCAGCAACAACAGCATCAACTATTGGCAAGCCGGGCTGCCCCATCGAGTGTGGAGGTGTAGAAATTCCATACCCATTTGGGTTGAATGAGCACTGCTACCTTGATGAGAATTTCAATATCACTTGTGACTCTGGAACACCAAAGACAGGTGATGTCCCTGTAACAAACATATCCATTGAGACTCATGAGTTGCATGTCTTGCATTTTGCAGCCAATGACTCTTACGATCCGGGGAGTGAAAGTATAAGCAACTACTATACTTCGTTTTGGGCAGCCGCCCAGTACACCATTTCCAACAGCAAAAATAAGTTCACTGTTATTGGCTGTGACAATTACGGATACCTCAGTGGGTACCAAAACGGAGAACTGTACAAAATCGGGTGCTCATCTCAATGCCCTAGCCTTAACAATGTGATCAATGGGTCTTGCTCTGGCGTTGGGTGTTGCGAGATAGGGTTTCCGGATGGACTCAAAGATATTAATGTGTCTGTATCTAACTATAATAATTACACCAACATATCGGACTTCAATTCTTGCGGCTATGCTTTTGTTGTCGAGAAAGACGAGTTCAACTTTTCCTCCAATTATCTCAAGGCGGGTCAACCCGACATAAAGGTTCCAATGGTGCTTGATTGGGTAGCTGGAAACGAGACATGCAAAGAAGCTCATAAAAAATCCAATTTCGCATGTCAGGACAAAAATAGTGAATGCCTCGACGACCTCCAAACCTGGCAGGGATACCGTTGCAAGTGCAAGCAAGGTTACCAAGGGAGCCCATATCTCCATGGGGGTTGCGAAGGTATTATACACATCGATCTACAAATTAAAGCTTCCCAATTAATCTAAGTAGTAAAACATAATTAATTTTTCTTGAATTCAGTATCACTCATGACATTTATTTTCCTTTTCGCTTCCATGTATATATATATATATTTGATAGAGAATCACAAACTAATTAAACTCTTTGTTAAGTTGACACATGAGCCTAGCTAGAACAATAAATGACTTTATTATAAACACCATATCATACAAGGCAAACAAGAACAATCAAACCAAAACCAAAACAGTCTGATCAATAACCCCAGTGCAAATCGCAATATTTACATAATTGCTCTACCCACAATGCATTTTCCAGAAATCTTTGCAAACTGAGTACTTCCAAGTTCCGACCTCTATTTTCCATGAGTTCTTTGATCTATCTCCTCTCTTCGCTAAAACAAACCTTTTTTTTTTTTGTACGTCCTCCAAACCCATAACTACTTTACTTGCAAGGGTTCGTTTTTCGCCTCTGTAACTATTTGAGAACATTGGGTCCATTTTCACCCGGTCTTTTTTTGTTTTTTCAAAATAAGGAAAAATTACAGTTTACCTCCCTAAAGTTGACAACGTTTTTCAATTCGAATATCAAAGTTTCAATATTTGCAATCCACGTCCACAAAGTTCCAATTTTTTTTCAATTCGACCAATATTATCCCAAAATTCCCATATTGCCCCTGATTTTTATTTTTATTTTTTTTTATTTTTTATTAAAAATAAATAAATTTGGGGGTGCAAAAATGGCCAGATGGCCAAAGGGTTGGCTAAGGCCACCCCGAAATTTTTTTATAAAAATAAAAATAAATAAAAATTAGGGGCAATATGGAAAGTTTTGGATACAATTGATCAAATTGCAAAAATTTGGAACTTTGGGGGGGGTGGATTGCAAAAATTGAAACTTTGGTGTTCGAATTGAAAATCGCTGCCAACTTTAAGGGGGTAAAAAGTAATTTTCCCTCAAAATAATCTTTAACTATTTTCATTGATGTTTGGTGTTTTGTCTTGGATATTGATTCAAATAAATAAAAACGAGAGAGAGATAGTTGTGGCAAGAAGGTGAGAGATAATTAATCCATAAAGGAGGAGGGTTTTTTTGTCCATAAGTGATAAAAGAGTCCGATCCGATCCAGTGTTTTCACAGTAAAGTTATTTGTTGTTTAAAGCAAATGTGTCAACTTTTTATTGAATAGCACAAGTAACTTGATTTCTGTCCAGACTTTATAAAAGTTATTCTCATGTTTGATAATTATGATCATTATACTATGCGGTTGATATATATTATTGAATTGACTTGCAGACGTTAACGAATGTAAGGATTCAAAACTCAATAATTGCACGAAAATGTGTATCAACATGGAAGGAAATTATACATGTGGTTGTCCCAAGGGGTACCATGGAGACGGAAGAGAAGATGGTGAAGGTTGTGCTGCGGAACCCGCACCACTAGCGATTAAGATTCCCATTGGTAAGTATATATATTCACCATTTGGTACATATGGTCCACATTTGACTAGGGGTTTAAAACCGGTGGTTATTGGCTATAACCGCAACCGCAACTGCCATGGGCGTTTATCGATTTTTAATAACCGCAACCGTAACCGTTTAGGCGGTTATTTTATAACCGGCTGTTAGCGGTTATTCAATTTAATAACGGTTTTTTTTTTTTTTTTTTTTTTATATGGGCTTTTAGGCTTTTTAAGTGTTTTGGTATTTTAATTGGCCTATTTATTAGGCTTATTTTATGGGATTGGCCTATTTTTTGGGCTCATTTTAAGGGTTTAAGGCCAAAATGTTCCAAAAAGATGAAAAAATAAAACATGTTATTTTTTGGGCCAGCTAATATTTTGGAATATAGCTTATCCCAAAACATCACATACCACATTATATACTTCACATACATAGTCATAAATAGCCTAAATCCATTCATCCAAATACAAATGAAAAAATTAATATATTTTATTAATATAAAATATTTAATATATATATTTATATTATTATATATAAATGAAGGCGATTAGCAGTTATAACCGTCTTGTCCTACCTCCTAAAGCCGCTAACCGCAACTACCCTAGTGGTTAGCGGTTATTATAACCGCCCCGTTTGAGCAGCCTTACATTTGATTGTTGAATGAGCAATAAATAATATTTATTGAGGACTTATATACAAATCCTCTCAAATGTGATGTGCTTTTTAAAATTAGGAAAAAATTCATATACCCCTTCAAACTACCACCCAATTGACAATGTCCCTCCCAAACTTTTAATTGTGACAATTTCCCCCCAAACTACCAAAAATTGTCGATGTTCCCCCCAATAACGAAAACCCATAGTAAAATAAAAACAAAAAATACTAAAATTTCTAGAAAAAACCTAAACCTTAAAAAAAAAAAAAAAAAAAAATCCACTGTACAAGAAAAAAATTAAAAAATTTCTGTTTTTTTTGTTATAAAATTTTTTTTTTAATAACTTTTTAAAATAACAATTTCTAAGAAAATAAAAATTTTCTTTAACAATTTTTTTTTTTAAAAAAATTTCTTTTAAATAAAAATGTCTGTTTAAAGAAAAAATCATTTTGTTTTTTTTTTTTAAAAAAAAATCGTTTAAAAAAATTAAAAGTTTTCGTTTAAAAAATATATATATATTTTTTTAAAAAAAAAAACAAAAATCTTTCTTTTTAAATTAAAAATTTTCAAATTTATAGGGTTATTTTTGTCTTATTGAGAAATACATATTGGCATTTTTATCTTTTTGCTAGCCTTAGGAAGACATTGACAATGTTTTGGTTGTTTGGAAGGGACTTTGTCACAATTGAAAGTTTGGGGGTACATTGTCAATTGGGTGGTTGGTTGAGGGGGTATGTGATCATCTCAAATTTACCCTTAAAATTATCAATAGATCGAAATTCAATAATAATCATTTCAAATTTAATAGTAATTTTAAAAGTCAATTCGCATTCGAGAGTACTCTAGTATTTTTTTATACAACAAAGATTTCTTATTAGGAGGTCAAAAAACATTAATAGAGAGTCAAATCTAATTTTAATAGGTGTTCAATTTTTAGGCCAAATGAAAAAAAAAAAAAAAACAATATTTAATAATATTTTAACTATATATTTAAATAAAAATATTTTAATTAATATAAATTTGTAACTAAAAGAGAAGGCATCTAGGCTCTAATATAATTCCGTACGTCCTGTCCATGATCCAAACAAATATCACACATATGGCCGCTTTGAATGTAGAAATGAATTTTTTTTTTTTTTAATCATATGTAGAAATGAATTGAATGACTTATCCGACTTCTTTGGGTTAAGATGGAATTAGCATAAATGAATTGGAGAAGATCCTATTCCGGTTAAATGTTCTTATAGTATCTCAACTTTAAATGATTTTTTTATTTAAGGAAAAATGCAAAATCAATTCATGTGGTTTACCTGATTTGCAATTAACTCCTTGTTATATTAAGATGAACTCAAAAGTCCCTAAGGTATATCAAAAAAACAATTTAATCCGTACAGTCAAATTCCTTTCACTGACTTAACAGGTTCTAATAGCATGAAACGTTAGAGTCAATAAAATTATGATACTTGTTCTATTTAAATCAGTGTCACACTAACGGAATATATTAAATTAGTGGACGAAATTTGACTGTAGGGATTAAATTATTTTTTTGGCATACCTTAAAGACCTTTGAGTTTATTTTGATACCACATAGAGCTAATTGTAAATCAAGTAAATCACAAGGACTAATTTTGCATTTTTCCCTTTTATTTAACATATTTGACAGATTTGACAGAGTAATACAAGCAATAAATCCCTGGTGTTAACATTTTTTGACAGTGGTGTAATTACGTCAAAATGAATAACGTTTGAGCTTTTCAAGTGCAGTTATTGGCTTAAGCTTTGTTGCCATGCTTGTGGTTGGCTCTTGGCTGTACTTTGTCCACAAGAAAAGAAAACTTATCAAGCTTAAAGAAAGCTTCTTTCGACAGAATGGGGGTTTGATTTTACAACAGCAGCTGAGCAAACAACAAGGATCTAGGGAAACAGCCAAAATATTTACCGTAGAAGAATTGAAGAAGGCTACAAATAACTATGAAGAAAATAGGATCATTGGCCAAGGAGGTTTTGGTACAGTCTACAAAGGATTTTTACCTGATAAAAGAATTGTTGCCATCAAGAAGTCCAAGACAGTTGATCAAAACCAGATTGACCAATTTGTTAACGAGGTTGTTCTGCTCTCACAAATTAACCATAAGAATGTTGTCAAACTATTGGGCTGTTGTTTAGAGACACAAGTTCCTTTGCTAGTCTATGAATTTGTCCCAAATGGTACGCTCTTCAAGTATATACATAGTGAAAGCAAGGCATCCACCATACGATGGGAAACCCGTCTAAGAATAGCTACAGAAACAGCCGATGCACTATCGTATCTACACTCTGTAGTTTCGACGCCTATAATCCATAGAGATGTCAAGTCCTCAAACATATTGCTTGATGATGATTTCACTGCAAAAGTCTCTGACTTTGGAACTTCAAGATTGGTCCCCCGAGATCAAAAGGAATTGGCTCCTGTAGTGCAAGGAACTCTTGGATACTTGGATCCTGAATACTTACAGACGAACCAATTGACGGAAAAAAGTGATGTCTATAGCTTTGGAGTGGTCCTCGTGGAGCTACTAACAGGAGAAGATGTACTTTCATTCAATTGGTCTGAAAATGAAAAAAGTCTAGCTATATATTTTCTTTCTTCCTTAAAAGAAGATCGATTGTTTGAAGTTCTTGAGAATCATATAGTTGAAGGAGGACATGAGGAGCAAATAAAGGAAGTTGTTGAACTTGCAAAGAGGTGCTTAAGAGTGAAGGGGGATGAGAGGCCTACTATGAAGGAAGTGGCAATGGAATTAGAAGGAATAAGAAAGACGGAGACACATTCGTGGGTTAGTGTTCAATCAAATCTAGAAGAGGCGGAACACTTGCTTGGCGAGACATCTCTCACTTTCAAATACGGTGGAAGTAACAGCAGAACCGCTACATATGACAGTGTGAATGACCATGTCACATTAGCCTTGGGGGATGGCAGATGAATGTGGCGCCCTTCATGCATTTTTTCTTAATGCAATTTCCCGTTTTATTATCCTAAAAATAAAGGCAGGGAGAAAAATAATGACATTCCTACTGGAAGAATAGGTTAAATATTATAGACAAAGTACGTCAGTTAATGTGTTTAGTTTATTTGGTTACTGTAATATTTCGTTTTAAGTTTCTTGTAAGAGTTCATCCAATTTTTCAGTATTCTAGTAATTCGTAAAATTTTCAACTATTCTAATTTAATTTCAAATTTTTCATTAAAAAATAAAAAAATCAAATATGTACAATTTTTTTTGCGACATGTCCGTACAAAAAGAAGAAGAAAGATTCAAACCAATAACCTTTACTTCATAAAATATAATTCTAACATATTAAGTTACCTCTTAAAGCCGTAAAACCTTTACTTCATAAAATATAATTCTAACATATTAAGTTACCTCTTAAAGCCGTAAATATGTACAAATAAACATATCTAATAAGCACTTTGTGTGTGTGTGTGTGTGTTTTTTTCTTTTTTTTCTTCTTTTCAAACTGTCGGCATGTATTTGTTAAGCAAAACGCGTGGAAAAACTAGAAAGCTATCCCTCAAATGGCGTTCCCAAAAAAGCCAAGTTTCCCCTTACATGATTATTAGGAATTTATGAGTCTTCAGTACTTGGTCAGAAAGTACAGCCGTATATGAAATTTAACTTATTGAATTATTTGTACACGACGTTAAAAAAATAATAATATTGTTCGATTTGCCCACCTAAAAAAAGATTATACTATTTTTCTTAAAATCAATCATTAAACATCTTATTTTTTATATCATATTAATTACTTTTTATTATTATTTAAATAAAAATATCACTATAAAATAAAAAATTTTATTACAAAGGTAGGCTTTTGTCAATTCATAGCCTTAGCTTTTTCAACGTATAATGTAATTCAGCTCTCCTTAGAGCATTCCCAATGGAAGAGCCATATTTTTATGTAAAATGGCTCTTCAAAATTCACTTTTATCTAGTTTAGCTAAGTCATTTTTAAGTGTCTACACATCCGATTAGCTATATTTCTAAAAAAATGGTGGGAAAAGATTTGGGAAAAAGATAAAGCAGGAGAGAGAAACACTAAAAAATAAAATGTCTCCCTTAAAAAGTGCTGCTACATTTAACTTTTTTTTTAGCTCTTTTAATCAAATATCTATTTTACATATATTTTTGGCTCATCCAATGTGGAAGGTTTTTTGAACATTTGAAGAGCTATTCTAGATAAAAGTAACATTTGGCTCTTCCATTGGGAATGCTCTTAGTATGTGGATATTTTTTCTTCTTTATTATTTCGCTTTATACTTCTGCATTCTAAAGTCTTTTATGGAATTAGAGTAAATTTCAATTGTTAGATCCTAGATTACAAATTTTTTATCCTTTGTTTCAATTAATTTCCCAATCAAGAAATCCTTTTATTTATACAGTTTTATTTTTTGTTAAAAAAAAAACCAATCGACGTTCAGCCGAAGCCACCAAATATGCCGGCGCCTTCACCGCCACTATTCGTCTTCTTCTCCGTCAATCCACACCTGATCTCCAGTCATCCGCCTTCCAACCACAAATCCACTAAGTGTAGCAGCGCAACCACCTTAGCCGTCCTCTTCGACGTCAACTTCTCCACCGTCTACGTCTCCCTTTGATTTCCAACCACAGATCCCACCGGGGGTTCATCAGTCCGGCATCGTCACAGACTTTTCAGCCTCACTCCATCACAAGTAAGAAGCCCAAGATTGGGGGCTAGGGTTTTGTTGATTAAATAATTGTTTTTCTTTTATTCAAAAAAGTCTAAAAAACCACGGTATTTTCTGGAATTGTGTAGGTCGAAAGAGCTTAGATTAATGTTGAATATGTGGAAACCAAAAATTATACCAGTCCTAAGAAATTACATGAGGGACTTAGGCTTTTTTTTTTTGTTTGGAAAACTTTAATTTAGCCCTCTGAACTTTCACGCGATTTGACAAACCTCCCTCTCCCAAACTTTCAAATTTCTCACTTTTGACTCTTGAACTTTCAATTGCTCTCAATGTGGACCTCTCCATCATATTTTAAATATTAGATGACATTTATACCCTTGATTTTTATATAAAATTCAAACTTTACCCTTAATTCCAAAACGTTTTTTTATTTAAAAAAAAAAAAAGAAAATGAAAATTAGGAATATTTTGGTCTTTTTTGGTATTTTAACGGCTAAAATTGACGGAAGGGTCCACATTGAGAGCAATTGAAAGTTTAGGGGTCCAAATTGAAAGATTTGAAAGTTTAGGGGGGTTTGTTAAATTGCATGGAAGTTTAGGGTGCTAAAGTGAAGTTTCCCTTCTTTTTTTTTTCTCTTTTTTTTTTTTTTTTTTTTTTTTTTTTCTTTTTTGAGATACCAGTCCAAAAATTATACCAGTCCTTCTGTTTGCTTTCCAAGCATATATATAATGTCTTCATTTGCCTTTGAGATAGCATCGCTATTATTTCATTGGACTTTGATATCAGTCCATTTATACCAGAAGCTTGGTATCAACTTTGCTTGAAAAAAATCAACAGTTTCTATGGCATAGTGCTGTATGTTTCTATTTAGTTGCAGGAACTTTAATGACATTAGAAAATTCTTCCCATAGAGCATGTTGCATTCTTATATGGCCCAATTCATTTGTATATTAAAAAGTAGGGAAATTATATTTAAAATCCTTAGGTAAACGCGCCTTTATTAAAAACTCCATAGGTTTTTTTTTTCGGAAATTTAGTCCTTGGGTCACTCGAAACTACTAGAAACTCCATACCGTTAATTTTTGGTAACTGCCGTTAGTCCACTCAAAACTCACCGTTTCATCTGATTAAAATATTAATTTTTTATTAATTTAATTTAAAAAAATTAAACTTTTAAAATAAAAAAAAAAAAAAAAAAAAAAAATTGAAGGGTGGCCAGGGGTGGCCGGGCCACCCCTGGCCACCCCCCAACCCTTAAGGGGTGGCTCGAGCCATCCCATGGGTGGCTTGGGGTGGCCCGAAGGCCACCCCTGGTGGCCAGGGGTGGCTCGCGGCCACCCCAGGGGTGGTTTGGGGTGGCCGCGAGCCACCCCTGGCTTGGAGGGGTGGCCCGCAGGCCACCCCAAACCACCTAAGGGGTGGCCGCAAGCCACCCCAGGGGTGGTCAACCCACCCCCGGGGTGGCTTGCGGCCACCCCTTAGGGGTTGGGGGGTGGCCAGGGGTGGCCGGGCCACCCCTGGCCACCCTTCAATTTTTTTTTTTTTTTTTTTTTTTAAGTTTAATTTTTTTAAATTAAATTAATAAAAAATTAATATTTTAATCAGATGAAACGGTGAGTTTTGAGTGGACTAACGGCAGTTACCAAAAATTGACGGTAGGGAGTTTTTTAGTAGTTTCGAGTGACCCAGGGACTAAATTTCCGGAAAAAAAAACCCAGGGAGTTTTTAATAAAGGCGCGTTTACCTAAGGATTTTATATACAATTTCCCTAAAAAGTATTAGTTCTTTTCCAACACCTTTTTTTTTTTTTTTTTTAATCTGAAGAATAGCAACAATTACGTACTGTTTTCTGGTTTTAATTTTTGCAGCTTTGCACATATCATCTCATTCCCTTTCCTATATTTCATGGTAAGTATGTTAGTTTGTGAAACTTCAATCTACATTCTAAAAGATTGACCCAAAGGCAAAATAAACAAATCACTTCTGTTCATCTTTTTATTGTTTTATTGATATCTTGAACATTTTAAAAGTTCCCAAATCATAATGTTGAAAATTTGCTTCTCCAGGGTCAGGGATGAGACTTTTAGTCCTTTTTTTTATTTATTTATTTTTTTATTTTCATACAAGTAAAATACAAGCACCTATTCTGCCGTACATATAAGGTACGGGTTTGGTGGGGGGGGGGGGGGGGGGTGTATATAGTCCAAATGATGATGTTGAAAGGAGACATCTTTGGGACAAATTGGTTGGTCTTCTGAGTTGGTGGGAGTTTTCAATGTTGTTCAGTTTCTGTGTGAATGCTCAAGTGATTCTAGACATTCAAGAGCTATGTTGGATTTTTCAAAATTTATTTTTGATTTCATGGACATCCTTCTTGTAGGTGGGAATTTTACTTGGTCTAATAATTTAGATGTGTAGTCATGGTTTAGATTTGATAGGTTTCTCCTATCTCTCTCTGGTATGGGAAGAACGATTTCAACCGGAGCTTGGATATTCTTGTTCCAAATAAAGAACTATGTGCATGGGTGACCAAACAACCATCTTCTTCTCTAAACCTCACTGAAAGAGGTTTATGACTTGTTTTTTTTTTTTTAAGAAAAAAAAAAAAAAAAAAAAAAAAACTGCAGATGAACAGGAAGAAGAAAATTTTCGGGGAATGAGAAAATAAAGCCGAATCCTACACTGGGAAGCTGAAAAAGGTTTGTCAATTTTATTTTGTGAAACACATAAGAGTTTTGGCGGATTACTACTAATGATTTAGAGTTTCATTGTAGAATGAACAGTCAATGTCGTTGGCATCTGTAATATCGTCGGTCAAAGAGGATATGGAACCTATATAGTGTATGTGCAAGACTTACAACCCCAATTATAACATCTACAATTATAAAAAATCCTGAGAGGCGATTCTATGGGTGTGTTATGTATGACCATAAAAAGGTATTTGAATTTGGGTAATCTGGTGTTGAGAAATGGTTGTTACTTATTACTTGTTCGTAATTTTAGTATTCATTGTCAAATTTTTTGTGTAATGACAAAAAAGTTTGACAATGTCGTTTTTTCCAATGGTATGACGACAAAACATGTGCTCGCGGACAGGAGGTCCTACCTGGGTTGTATAAATAAGTTAATTCTCTAAAGGGTGAAGTGTCATCACTTAGAGCTGCCAGACTGAAGATCCAAACATATATGTTGGTCTTTTCGTTGGTGATTTGTGTATTGCTCATTTGTCATTGGTTGATGGGGCATTGAGGCATGGAAATGTTGTGTTTGGGGCATGGATGCGTAATTTTTCATTGCATATTTTGTATCACCAAATTAGGCAAGCACAAAAAAAATTGTATGATTTTTTAAAAAATCATACAATTTTTTTTTGTATGATTTTTTAAATTTATATAATTAAATGTATGTTTGTGTTTATACTGATTTGAATGTGAGTATGCTATATTTGGTGGTGAATTCATTACATAACTTGTATGTCAAACTTAATTTGTATACTATGAATGAATTCGTCAACATAGCATATTGTGCCAAAATTACAGATTGCATATATATTCGGCACAAAAACATCATTTTTCTGCAGGTTGTAACAAAAGAGCCACTATTGTCATAAATTGTGGTGTATTACATTCATCCACTACAAGCAAAAAATAATGTCTTAAACAAAAGTAATGGGAAATGTAATCAGTGTTTAACACAATGAATTCTAAGTTAATTAATACGACATCATTAACATCATCTTGGTTAGTTAAGACAAACGTCATTGCATAGCACTACATCCTCGGCTCCTTAGTACATGTGTAGCCCTATGTGTACTACCATGCTGTGACGACCCTACTTCTGCTTCTGCCTGTGATTCATGAAATATTACTTAATTACTATTACACAATATATTGCACAGATATATGAAATGTGTATTCTAAAAAGTATCGGTTTTACCTGTGAATGAGTCGCCTTATGTGTACTAACATGAGGCTGTGACAACCCCACTCTTGCTTCCGTATGTGGTTCATGTTGGGATCCTTATAATGCATTAAGTCATTAACCAAACATTAAGACAAAACATTTTCATGCTAAGCATTCTAGTATTTATATAATCAGACACAATAATGACCATGACCATGACCATGGTGTCCACCTCATACTCCAATACTTTTCAATCCATCATAATCCAAATAGTAACTACTGTACCAAAAACAACATAAACAAAAATCTTCCTAAAAAGAACATAAACAAACAGATTGTGATATCTAGAATGCATTAACCAAATAATAAGACAAATAGCAACAACAATTCTTGTATTACTGGAATTAATGCTAAGTTAATAAATTTTGGTATATGAACTGTGTGTTGAAAAAGGTCTTAGTTTTACTTGTGCTTGAGTAGCATCATTTTTTGGCTTATATTTCTTTGGTTTCCACCTCTTCCAGTCCAGATTCAAAGGTAAATGACAACCTTTGTAATTATGCCCTAAACTCTCTCAATTTTCACATTTGATAACATATCCCCTACGGGTTAGCTTGTAAGGGTTAGTTGGCTCATCTACAGCTTTTCTTCTAGCAATTTGATAGGACATCGGCAATTTGATCTTTGCTGGAGAGAACTTGACGATGAGACTTTTGGTTTCAACCCGATCCCGTACAAAGTGATAGTCAATTGCAATATGCTTTGTCCTGGCATGTAAGGCTGGATTTGCTGACAAATAGGTAGCACCGATGTTATCACAGAATAATATTGGAGCAGTCGGAAAGAAAACACCTAACTCATTGAGGAGAGATTGAAGCCAACATAAGTTTGCAGCAGTGTTTGCCAGGGATTTATACTCGGATTCTATGATTGAACGAGACACTGTGAGTTGCTTTTTGGAGCTCCATGAAAGTAGATTAGAGCCAAGGAAAATACAGAATCCAGAAGTGAAACATCTGTCATCCGGGCAACCTGCCCAATCCGCATCCGAACAACCAAATAGTTGAGTTGAAGAGCATTTTCTGATGAGAATACCATGATCAGTAGTGTGCTTCAAGTAATGTAGTATTCGCTTGACAGCAAACCAGTGGGTGTCTCATGGCTCATTCATGAATTGAGATACCTTACTGACAGCAAATGCAATGTCAGGTCTTGTGATAGACAAGTACTGCAAGGCGCCAACTATACTTCGATAAAGAGTTGCAGCATCAAACTTTACACCATCAAATTTGCTGAGAGTGACAGAGGATGACATGGGTGATGTAATAGGTTTTGCTAGTGACATATTTTTTTTTTTGAAAGTTGCTAGTGACATGTTGGCACGTTTGAGAATATCAGAAATCTACCTTTGCTGACAGAGGTGAATTCCAGCAGCAGAATGAGAAACCTCCACCCCTAAGAAGAAGTTCAACTTTCCAAGATCCTTGATTGGAAATTCGGCAGAGAACTGCTGGATGTGACCATTAATTGCAGTGGGAGAAGAGCCTGTGAGAATAATGTCGTCAACGTACACAAGAGCAAAAAGTCAAAAACTGCCTTTAGAAAAAAAGAACAATGAACTATCAAACCGAGATCCATGAAAACCAAGATCAAAAAGCTTAGAGCTGAGACGTTGAAACCATGCTCTGGGAGCTTGTTTTAATCCATAGATAGCTTTCTTGAGATGACAAACATCAGAGGATGCATTAAATGCATTAGTCACGTCAATCTGTTTGATTTCCCATCCGGTAGTTACAGCAAGTGAAAGAACAGTTCTAATAGCTATTGGCTTAATTACTGGATTGTAGGTGTCTCCAAAATCAATACCCGGTTGTTGATGAAAGCCTTTGGCAACAAGGCGAGCTTTATATCTTTCAATACTACCATCAACCTTTCTCTTAAGGCGAAAAACCCATTTTGCTCCAACAACATTTATAGAGGGGTTGTTAGGAACTAAATCCCATGTCCCATTTTTTATGAGAGGATTGAACTCCTCTGCTATTGCAGTACGCCATTCTTGGTGTTTGGAGGCAGAGGTGAAGAATGTGGATTCTGTATCATGGGTAGTAAGAGAGGTATTTAGAGCATGAGATAAAGGAAATGTAATGGTACCATCTATTGGAATTTTTGGTTGATGGATATTGTTTTGAGAACGAGTGACCATGCTATGAGTTCTAGGGGGAGTTGTGGGAGGTATCACAAGTAGGGAAGTCATGGATGCAGCCAATGGGAGAGGGAGCAAGGGTGTGGCAGCTTGGGTGTCATTTTCGGTAGCATTGGAGAAGTCATGGGTGCCAGGTGGTTCAGGATTGGAGGCAGCAGGCAGTGAATCAGTTGTGTTAGGAGTGATTTTGGATTGGGACGTAACAGAGGAGACATTCACGCGTGGACTATGGAAAGAAGAAGCAGGATGAGACACGGTTCTTGGAGATATGGGCTGGTGCATGAGAGACCTGCTATGCAAAGGAGAGGAATCTTGAATTGAAAGGGACCTTTTAGAGGCTTAGATAATGGAGACAAGATAGGCTTATATAATGGAGAGGAATCTTGGAGTGAAAGAGACTTTGGAGAGAAGGAATTGTTGTGCAAAGAGGACACCCTTTAACGTGAAAAGCTCTTGGGCAAAGGAGGTGACCGTGTGATGTACAACAGAGAGACCCGTGTATGTGGAGATTTGTTGTGCAAGAGAGAGACTCGTGAAGACCCATTGTGCAAAGGGAATACCCGTGGGAGTGAAGAGGGAATTGTGGGTGAGCATGGGACCGGTTTGGGTGGAGATAAAGATGAAAAATTTTGAAATGGAAAAACTAACTCGTTGAAGATAACATGCCTGGCAAGATAGATTTTTCCAATGAGAATATCAAGTCATTTGTAACTAGTGTGCGGTTTGCTATATCCCAAGAACACACTTGATTTGGATTAAAATGAAAATTTGTTTGTGTTATATGGTCTTAAGTAGGGAAAATACACACAACCAAAGGTCTTGAGAAAATTATAATCAAGAATCTCACCAAATAATAATTCAAATTGTGATTTTTGTTTATTAATGGATGAAGGCAAACGATTAATGAGAAAAGTTGATGTGTCAAAGGTTTCATCCCAAAATTGAAATGGGACTTTGGAGTGAGATAGATGAGCTAAGCTAGTATCAACAATATGGCAATGTTTGCATTCCACACTCCCATTTTGATGATGGGTGTGAGGACATGTTTACCTATAGTTGATACCTATAGAACTAAAATAACGTTGTAGGGGAATAAATTCTCCTCCTCCTCCTCCATCGCTTTGAACTAATTTAATGGGGATATTAAAATATTTTTCAACTAAATTTTGAAATTTGACAAATGTGGAAAATACATCAACTTTAGAAGTTAATGGAAAAAGCCAAGAGTAACGACTAAAATCATCGATGCATAAATAATAGCGTTTACTATTCTTTGAAAGAATTGGAGCAGGACTCCATACATCAAGAAATAACAAGCTTAATGGAGCAATAGAAACTATGGGTGATAATCCAAAATGTAAACGATGTATTTTGCCTTGCTGACAAGCGAGACACACTTGTGAAGACTTATTTGATAAAGCTGGAAGGCAATGTTTGGACAGAACATTGCGGATAGTTCGAAGAGCAGGATGGCCAAGTCGACGATGCCAAGAATCAACAGAGACAAGCTCACCAAGACACGCTGAAGGAGACTAAAAACGAGACGTAGTTGAAGGAGATGGACAGATGTAAAGATCACCTCTACTTGGGCCTTTGAGTAGCATACGCCAGGTGCGTAGATCCTTAACACGAAAATCAAATGGATGAAACTCAATGAAAACATTATTATCACAAGTGAATTGATTTATTGAGATTAAGTTTTTCTGAATGGCAGGAACATGGAACAAAGATTTTAGAGTAAAGTGTTTGTGTGCAGAAGGTAAGGAAGCTAAACTGGTGTGAGAATATCCAAACCTTGACCATTTCCAACACAAATCTGTTCATTGCCTATGTATTCAACTGCTGTGATATTTAGGTTGGTGAGGTCATTGGTCAGGTGATATGTAGAAGCCATGTCAAGGTACCAGTTCATATCCGAAAAAGACTGATTGACAGTGAGAAAGGCTGCAGGGGGCGAAGGCACCAAGTAGGCATGGTCAAACCTGTGGTAGCACTTGGCAGTAGTATGACCAATTCGGAGACATAATTGGCACGTGGGTCTATTGGAAGAGCCAACACGTGAAGAGGAAGGACCACAACCACGTCCCCTGCCATGGCCACGTCCACTAAAAGGACCATTGGAGAAAGAGAATTGGCGTTGAGCCTTGCCGTGTGAGGTGATATGACATTGAGCAACATTGACAGATGAGTTTGTCAGATCTGGAATTGGATTATTCCTTTCAAGTCGTTGCTCAAACATGAGCAAATGAGAATAAAGGTCCTCCTGAGAAATAGGATCTAGACGGGGGTGTAAGGTGGTATGGGCTGCAGAGAGGCCATCGGAGATGATGGAAGAAGAAGAGAGGCCATTGGAAATGGTGGAAGAAGAAGCGGATAGGAAAAAGAGTCACGAGATCAGACATATGTCAATAAGAGCTCTGATATCATATAATGTTACGTAATATCTGTAAAAACAGCCCGAGTATTTCCATTGGGTTGTGTTTCATATATAGATGATAAATCATAGGATTACAATATTTAAAAGTAAAATTGACAATTATCTAATCTGTACTATTTGAATTCAAATTGAGAAAGATAGAACTTTCAGTTATGCTAAGGCTTTGAATGACTTGTGAGTTGTGGATAAGGATGTGCTCCAATATTAAGATTGGGTCTCACATTAGAAAATTTTCATAAGTGGTTAAAAACGTATAATTTAAGCCCAAACACATTACTAAGCTTTTGGATTGACTGATATTTCAATTTCCATCATGTTATATTAGGGAATAACTTCAATTCGGTCAAGGCAAAAAACCCTTATTTTTTACCCACCACTTACAAGCTGACACCTCAGCTTAGCACACAAACTCAAAATGAGAATAAAACACCATATTATTCATCCCACATTGACCTGCTGCCCACCTCTGCCTAATGCTGCCGCCCACTTCCACCTCTGTGTTCTTCGGCCCTGTGGGGGTGGCGCGTGGCCACCCCAGGCACCCCATGGCGTGGCCTAGGGGTGGCCGCGCAGGCCACCCTATATGGCCTGGGGTGGCTGCGCCGGCCACCCCGTGGCTGGGGGTTGCTTGCCAGCCACCCAAGCTCCTCTCCTTGTGCCTGCTCTCGTGGCCCAACTCCTCCCCTTTGGCTGCTCTCATATATGATTTGATGTTTTGTTCTCACTTTAATTTTTTGTATTTTTTCTTGAATTGATGATGTGTTACGTGTTTGTAGATTGTAATATTAAAGATATGTGTAACTCTGTTTGTTGTTGAATGAAGTTGTTATTACCAAAAAAAAAAAAAAAAAAAAATAGTAAAGATATGGGTAAGTGGCTTAATGTTAAAGGCTCTTCTAATTAGCTCTTAGGTGAAAGGTTCGAATCCCCCTCTATTACATTAAATATTTTACATTTTAAAAGAGCTAGGCTTGGGCGTGCGCGGCCCTAAACACATGCCTAGCATGTGACCCAATCTTGAGTAGGCAGTTATTAAAAAGAATTAATCTACTGAGTAGCAGCCATGGGGACTCAAACCATTGTAACTCTAATTGGAAGAGGTACTTCAAACCATTAGACTAACCGCTTATCTATTGACAATTGTAAGTTACGAAATTCATTTTACTTGACCGTTTTGTAACTACTCTCCAGAATCTATAAATAGAGCTTTTTACTCTACGAATTTCCTAACTTTATTTTCTCATCCCTCTTAGTCTAATACACGATTTTGTATAGAAAACTCTGAAAAACAAACTTCAGAATTGTTGTCTGCAGTTAGTGGTTTTGTTGTATCTTGGAGGTGAATTGTTTGCAACCCGACAACAAAATCTTTTTTTTGGGGGAAATTATCACTTTAAAGATGATGTTTATACACACTTCAAAATCACAGGATTTTTCTGCTTATTGTTTATGCTTGATTTTCCTCAACAGTAATGCGGTGATAAACTCATGTGGAGATGAGATTGTTGAATATCCACGTATGAATATATAAAAAATTGTCTCATTGAAAAATGTCACAAATTTGAGTGACTAATATAACATAATTGGATCCAAATGTATAAACTTTAAGTTTTTCGGTGAATAAGCGGTATTCAATAGGTACTTGACGCTGCTCAAGGTAGCATGCTCACCAAGCTGCTTGATTAACATCACTAGGTTACCCAGTTAGACGCTTTTCATTTTATTTAATTTTTAAAAAATGATTCTGTTTCATTTTTTGTTGCAGCAGTCTGCTGGTGATTGCCAAAATGAAGACCATGTTGACCAAATTCAATCCAAGTCTGTTTTGGAAAGAAAACTACAACTCTGTAATCTGTATTTGCGATGATGCAGTTGGTCAGATGGCTAACCTCAAGGCTCAATTGCTCAAAGCCATGTGAATGCACGCAAAGAGATGGAAAGGAAGATCAAAGGCTTGCGGGCAGGAGAAAAAGCCCGGTCAGGAGCAATTTTTTTTTTTAATTTTTTTTTTTTAGAAAAAGAACTACACAATTAAGTTATTTTGGAAACCATACACACAATGCAAGATAAATCCAGTAAAGAATTTTACAGCTTAGGAAGGTTCTCCTTCCAAATAATTACCCTTGCAAACCAATCACCCTACAGTAACCATATAAAAACATACTGTTTGAAATATACATACATATTTATATATAGTTTACTTTACAGCATCAACCATTCTACTAATGATTGAACTTGTTAAAACTTCCCTGGATGGAAGCTACCAAATTTCATAATTGAAAGCAGAGGGGGCGGCCTTCTTGAGAAGCATGTACTTATCTCATGATATTCCTTTCTTTTCACTGATGCAAGAACCAGACAGGCCACAGCAACACCAACAAGAGGCATGGATGATTCCCCCTGTTTTTTTATCAGGTTCCAGATGTAGGATTTTCTGCATGAGGAAAGAAATAAAAAATAAAAAATAAAAAAGCAATGTGAGATGAAACTCCTGAGAAAGTGATCTGCCCCTGAAACAATGCTCAAATAAACCAAAAAGACTTGCAGATATGATTTTCAGCAGTCTCCGGAAAGGTAATCTCACCCCATGAGGCTCATTTTTGAAGAAAGAAGGAATGAAAAGGAAAACAAATAAAATTATCAAATTTTGAAACTTTATTCCCACCAAAACTGAACAACCAGAGTCCACAGATAAATGTAATCTTCGAGTAAACTCCCCAAGCAAATTTCTTGGCTCAAACTCAACTAACTCCTGAATTTTATTAACTGCATTCAGTTCACCACCCATAACAAAGAAATATAGGCCTTCATAGTAAAACTGCCCGTAAAACCAACCAAATCCTAGACTTTTAACTCAGATTACCAGAGGTCCTCAAAAATAATTAAAAAGAAAATAAACAAAAACTACCAAAAAAATAAAAGATGTATGAAAACTCTAATTCTTTAGTCTCTCTTTTCCAGACCCTTTTTTTGGCTAATGGCCATTAGCCGCTGCTCATTTACCTTTTCTTGTTTTTGTTTTCGCTCATTGATTTTAATTGCATCAAGAAAGCTCATCAGATAAAGGGCTCACAGGTGCATTTTGCTCATATCCCTGGGGGTCAAAACAAGCACTTCTTGTTCATGTATAACTCGACCAATCACCCATTCTCCCAACAAAAGTTTGTCACTAAAATAAAAGGCGTGTTATTTATGTACAATGAAGTTCCATTTGTAAAAGAGAAGAATTCCCCATCACGAGGACACAAATTTCCTCTCAAATTTCCAAATGGTTCCCACCAAGTGTTCATGAAACTCTATAAAACGACAAATTTATTCAGAGCAAAATACCTTTCAGTATAAGACACTCCACTCAAGATCACTCAGATTAGTTCATGATTTCATTGTTTCTCCAACACTGAGTGATTACCATGCATAATCACCCATCTATAATCATCAGCAAGTACTGTTTTAGTAGTCTTCCGTGACTGCTATTCCCCTATGCCTAAAGTGTTTTAGAAGCTTTCTCCTATCCAAAGTGAAAATAGTGAGCTAAAAGGAGATGGCGGTGCTTAAGAAACCAAACCCAAAATTAAGTTAACCATCTGAGGGGAAATCAACATGCTCGGAAGTAAATGACAGTTAAGATGATACACCCAAAAGGTTTGAGTATTTGGCTAGTGGGCAGACGAACATAATGGTTTGAGTATCAAAAGACTCACCACCACAAAAGAAATGCATTGCAGTTTCTTTTATCTATATGTACGCACCTTCTCCAAATTGCTGCTCGAATCGAGCCACAATGTGTTTCCCGTAAGTGTATTTCTTCAAAGCATGCGCATGAACTCTTACACAACTAAGCAATATTGCTCGCTGATTATCAGAACATATGTCAAGAATCTTCTGGACCACGTAATTTGCAAATTGGTCCTTCATCATTGTCTACAAGAAAGAAGTTGAATATGGTAAATTAAGCAAGCAGAATACAAACTTTAACTACTAAACTCCTAATTAACAACCCTTATGCAGATTATGCAACAAAGATTTGCAGCATTGACAAGAGAGGCAGGATTATCATCCAGTACAGTACTATAATTTATTATTGAACATGTATAGAAACCTCAAGAGATATGTGGTAAACTAAATTTTGGCGCCAAAACATAAATGTCTAATAGGACTCTCATTTAGTGCTGGGGCAATCTGGGTAAATTATTCAATAAAAAAAGCACAAAAGTTTAAAAGCTTAATTCCAAATGATCGCTTCTTCAGGGAACATAAGAGGAAGAATCAAACATCCAGTTCTGCACTTGAATGACCTCTAAGTTCAGTTGGTAAATTAATTGCAGAGAGAAAAAAATGTCGTACTTCTCATAAAGTTGTATGATGAATAGTAAACAATGAATTGTAACACCTTTTATATTCTAATATATGATTCATCTAATGACAGACTTCCCAGGAATACCTCTTATCATCACCGCCGTTAAAGACAGACCAAAGCTTTGAAGTTTCTGTCTTTATCAAGCTCACAATACAGAATCTTCTGAGGAGTGTGCAGCAGTATTTAAATGCCATTTGGCTTGTGGAGATAAGTATTAGTTTGTTTCCTACCTAGACGTCTTTAAGGAGGGGAAGATCTCCAGAACTATGATTATACCATACTCATTCCATTTCAATTTTACCTTGAAAGGAAATTGACAAAGAGTAAAACTTAAAAACATACTTGCAGATGTACCAAAAGTATCATGGTATGACACAAACACAGACATCTAAACTTAATTTCATCTTCATATCCTGTCTAGAGAGTAGTAAAGCACTTTTTTTATTTTTTGGTAAGTACTCGAACTTCATTAAAAGTAAGGCGCAATCCACAGTGTACAAGAAATCTACAAAAGAGACACCTAACTAGAAGGGAAAAAAAGATAAGCATGAAAATCAAACACATTAGGAAACTCTAAAGCAGCTGTCAAGAGGTAACGAGTATTGAAGAAGAAAGACTTTAGATCCACTACTGTCCTCTGGCAGTCTTCAAAACGGCAAGATGGCACCATCTTCTACACTGCTACACTCTGAGGACTGCCATATAACTCTCTCCAACAAGCAAAAATGTCTACCACTCGTCTAGGCATAACTCAAGACAACCAAAACGGCTGAAAAATAACACTCTATAAGGCACTAGTGACCTCACAATGAAGAAGTAAAGGATCTACAATCTCTCTATTCCTCTTAAACATACAACACCAATTGACCACCAAGACATGACGCTTCCTAAAATCATCCAAGGTAAGGATCTTCCCTAGAGCGGCCAACTAAGCAAACAACGTTGCTCTTAAGGGAACCTTACTCCGCTAAATACTCTTCAAACAAAAGGGAGAACCATCATGAGGGGCAAGGACGTTATAGAACAATATAACATCAGACAAACCTCTCTTGGAGGGGCCAGCAAAGCTTGTCTTCGCCACTCATGCCCTGATCTAAAAAAATACAAAATATTAAAAAACAAAGCTTACGTTCTAAAAAACTTAAAAATTAACATCATGTTTGCCACCCAATCATGAGCCGCTCTAGTAAGCTTACGTTCCATTGATGGGAGCCACTAGAAATCTCCAAATGATCTGCCACACAAGCATACTTAATGCGAGCAATACTACACAAATCCGGAAAAAGCTTCATTGAAGACATGATCCCCACATCACAAATCATGCCAGAATCTAATCTTCGAGTCATTTCCCAAAAATCCCCCCTCAACCCCTCATATTTGTCCACAAGCCCACCCCATAAAACCCATAAACCTCATTAGAACGCCACTCATCCCACAAGCTGCCATATTTAAACTCCACTACGATTCTCCACAAAGCCTCTCTCTCAAGCATATAATGCTATAGCCACTTCCCCAAACGAGCACGGTTGAACAAAAGCAAGTTTCGGACCCTAAACCTTCCTCGAAAATCAAAGAACAATCCTTGAACCAGCTCACCAAGTGAAATTTGAATGCTTCACTTAGCCCACCCCATAAAAAAATTCCAATGAAACTTCTCTATGCGATTGGCAACACCCATAGCAAGAGGGAAAAGAAACATGAAGTACGTAGGCAAATTGTAAAGGGTGCTCTTGATCAATGTAATCATACCACCCTTAGACAAGTACATCCTCTTCCAACCAGCCAAACGACATTCAATCTTCTAAATAACAACATTACAAATGGATTTGGCCTTAAAAAAGGCTCCCAACAAAATAACAAGATACTTCAAAGGCAAACCCTGTGTTAGTTCTTGTGTTGGCTTAATTCAGTTCCAAAATGCAGAGGTTACTGTTCACGAGCTCAAACACTGATATAGGATGCTCAGAATCCAATCTCCACCGTTCATAATGTAGATTCATGTGTTATGAACGTCCCTGCAAAATTTCAGCTCAATCGGACCACAAACGCACATCGATCGGGGTTGTTGATCAAGACTGGACAGCATTTCCAGAATGCTGTTTCACCCATGTCCGGACATGCCTTCCCCGGGTCCGGACCTCATTTCCAGAAACTAAAATCTTGCTCCGCGAAGCCGTGTCCGGACCGCCCATTAACATGTCCGGACACCCCGTAAGTTTTAGGCCCAAAAACATGATTTTAAGTGGGTTAGGTCTAGGGTTTTGTCGGGGGTATATATACATCAATATAGAAGAGAGAGGCACGAATTTTCACCTCCAGAGAGTTCGTCGGAGGCTGTGCTAAGAGAGATCATATGTGGTGAGCGTTAAAGTGAATCTCTTAGAGTTTTAATTATTCCTTTGATAAATCTACGGTTGAGAAGTCTATCGGAAGGGTCCGGTAAAGGAGAATCACGTTGAAGAAGATTGTGAGCGCGGAGACGAGTTGTAGGCTTGTCGATCTTACAGAGTCAAGGTCTTGCAAAGGGTTGTAAGTGTTCCTAGTGTCTGTAATCTCTAGATAATCTTTTGATAGTGATTTCCTGGGTTTGGCTGCCCCGGAGAGGTTTTACTTTTAGAACGTTTTCTAAAAGGTTTCCTCTTCGTAACCAAAATATCTGTGTCTGCCTTTTTATTGCTTTATATATTTTGGGTGATTGAATTGTTTATTGCTTCATAATATTAATTCCGCATAAATTGTGATAAACAAGTTTTTGAAGTCGGCATAGCGTTTTTCAATTGGTATCAGAGCGGGTTCACTCTGTTTGGATTAAATTCTTGAGTGAGATCTGTTGACTCCTGTTTGCTATGAATACTTCTCAAGGGGAATATGATCTTATAAACTCCTTCAACAATTTGTTGGAAAAATTCACTCTTTTGAGACATCAATACACAAATTGTTTGGGGGAGTTTCAAGATCTTAAACATGTGAATCAATCTATTGTTACTAAATTGTCTGAATCACATGCTTTAATTGATTCTTTAAAATCTGAAAAATCTGTTTTAGGTTCTAAAGTTGATTTGTTAGAGAGTAAATTAAAAGAGTCAGAAACTCAATTGGAAAAATTCTATAGCAATTCCCTTAAGAATATGTTACATACTCAGAATTCTGATTGTGATAAATCTGAGTTAAGTTTTGATTGTCATGTTGCTTTGTCTTCTAACAATGATTCTACTTCCGAGATAATATTTGTTAAATCAGAAAAAGTAGAAGACTTTTTGGTTAAAAGAAAAACAGCAACTACCTCGACCTCACAAGGTAAGAAAATTAAGAAAATTCATATTGAACCTTGTGTATCTTACCCCAAATATAGAGTCGTCCATCCTCCTAGGAATCTACCTCCTAAAAGGTTTATCCCTACTTGTCATCATTGTGGAAAAGTTGGTCACATTCGACCCAACTGTTTTAAATTGAAACCTCATGTGCATAAAAATAAAAATTCTGTTTCTAGGAAAGATTATGAGGGTTTGGTAATGATGATGGGAGGTGTGTCTAGAGTAGACAAGTTTGAAAATGTTCACGTCTCTACACCTTCATTCAAGAAGGTTTGGGTTAGGAAGGATTATACCATTCACCCATTGAGGGGGAGTGGTAGTGATCTCACCTAAAGTTGGGTGAGTCAATAACATGCCTAGGATTGATTGTTTTGCTTATTTTTGAATATCCTAGAGCGTGTTATTTTTTTTTTTTTTGCATTTTTTTTGTTTTTGCTTTATTGTTTATGCACTGCATTGTTTTTGTTGTTACACTTTCTGTATGAAGAGTATATACATGATTGTTTTGAGATTCATGTTTTGAGGCATATTCATAAAGGATTTTTCAAGAAATTCATATATCATGATCTTTGAAAAGCTTATAGATGAGATGTTGTGTGCGGACCACCAAGATTTTTGTCTATTTGCTAATCAAATGTTCAGGAATGTGTAATGTCTTGTGAAGACCTAGAAGTAGTTATTAAACCAAATCATTATTTTGTAGTGGGACCTATAAGATGTGATGAAAGTTTAATGCTAAAGGACATTCATGTCTTACCTGTTGTAATCTCAATTCAAGCATGTTGTTTTGTTTTGCATTTGTTTTTTTTTTTGTGTGCATTTCTTTTGTGAAAAATTTCAAAAAGACAAAAATATGTTACTTTGATTGTTTCCTTTTCTTTCTTTTGTCTTATGCACCTAGATAGTCCATTAATTTCTCATGTTGCTTTTTATGGATTTAATTCCTTACGTCTTGGAATGTTCTTAATATGCATGAGATGAAAATTTGTGTCAATGGACTTGTTTTTGTGGTTACCTAAAGCCTGAACTTATGTGGTACATTTTTCCTATGCTTTATCTTTTGTGCACATTTAAGCTTAAATTGAGGTTTTGTTTCACTTTATTTGTGAGGTCTGTTAGGTAACCATATGAGGTTTTTGACTAGTCATATTTTTCAAATTGACCATATGCTAGTTGAACCTTGGGCTTAAAAATTCCTGCTTTCTCTTTTGTGATAAGCACCAAAAGTTTAAGGACACTTTCTCAAAGAGAAAAATAAACAAAATAGTGAAACAAATAAAATCAAAAGATCATATTCCAAAAGGAATTTATTTCACTGTGTCAAACTTGTGCAAAATATTTTACAAAGAGAAATGTATAGGATGAGAGTGTCTAGGCCCTAGTATGATAAGGTTTGACTTTTGGTTTGATATATTTGTCAAAACCTCATGGTGGTGAAACTTTCTCCTCATTTTGTAAATTGAAAATTTTTCTCTTTGGATGGCTTACCCACACACCACACAAGCATAGGTTGAATGGAACATTTTTTTGGCTTGGGTTAAGCAATATGAGTTTCTAGCCATTTCTAGTCTCATGTATATTTTGCATATTTGGAGCATGTTTGGATATTCATTGTGCAATACATGAGTCATTGATGTGTTATCATGTGTGTTCATTTAACTTTTAAGGGGGAGAAACATGCTTTGCATTTCCAGTTTCCTGTTGTTAATTGAGTCATACATTGAGGGGAAGTTTTGCTGATGTTTATTTATAATCACGCATTCTACGTCATTTTTTTATCATGAGTTTTATTTATGTCTTCTTGTTCCACATATGCCTTGATGTATTTTGTGAAGTGTTTCAGGAAACATGAAAACCTTTTGTCATTCTGTGACAAAAAGGGGGAGTAAATATGGGGAGATGATGGGATTGGCTCGACATTTTGGTTTTGTCACTGAATTGCCAAAGGGGGAGTTTGTTAGTTCTTGTGTTGGCTTAATTCAGTTCCAAAATGCAGAGGTTACTGTTCACGAGCTCAAACACTGATATAGGATGCTCAGAATCCAATCTCCACCGTTCATAATGTAGATTCATGTGTTATGAACGTCCCTGCAAAATTTCAGCTCAATCGGACCACAAACGCACATCGATCGGGGTTGTTGATCAAGACTGGACAGCATTTCCAGAATGCTGTTTCACCCATGTCCGGACATGCCTTCCCCGGGTCCGGACCTCATTTCCAGAAACTAAAATCTTGCTCCGCGAAGCCGTGTCCGGACCGCCCATTAACATGTCCGGACACCCCGTAAGTTTTAGGCCCAAAAACATGATTTTAAGTGGGTTAGGTCTAGGGTTTTGTCGGGGGTATATATACATCAATATAGAAGAGAGAGGCACGAATTTTCACCTCCAGAGAGTTCGTCGGAGGCTGTGCTAAGAGAGATCATATGTGGTGAGCGTTAAAGTGAATCTCTTAGAGTTTTAATTATTCCTTTGATAAATCTACGGTTGAGAAGTCTATCGGAAGGGTCCGGTAAAGGAGAATCACGTTGAAGAAGATTGTGAGCGCGGAGACGAGTTGTAGGCTTGTCGATCTTACAGAGTCAAGGTCTTGCAAAGGGTTGTAAGTGTTCCTAGTGTCTGTAATCTCTAGATAATCTTTTGATAGTGATTTCCTGGGTTTGGCTGCCCCGGAGAGGTTTTACTTTTAGAACGTTTTCTAAAAGGTTTCCTCTTCGTAACCAAAATATCTGTGTCTGCCTTTTTATTGCTTTATATATTTTGGGTGATTGAATTGTTTATTGCTTCATAATATTAATTCCGCATAAATTGTGATAAACAAGTTTTTGAAGTCGGCATAGCGTTTTTCACCCTGCATCCCAGAAAACCTGCCAAACTATCAACATTATTGACATTGCACATAGGAACTAATTTGGACTTGGACAGGTTAATTCTCAAACCATAGAGCACTTCAAAGCATAAAAATATGGCACGCATATAGCGGAGGTGGAATAGATTAGCCCCACAGAAAATCAAGGTATCATCTACAAACAGGAGATGTGATATATTAATTAGGGGTTGGCAGATTAACCGATTACCGATTACTGACAGATTACCGACTTTAACCGAACCGATATTAACAGTAACCGATAGTTATCGGTCGGTAATCGGTTAAAAATTTTATACCGATAAGCTTATTGGTCGGTTAAAAAATTTTTATCGAAAAACCGATATGACCGGTAAGCTATTTTAATTTTTAATTTTTTAGAATTTTATATTTATTATAGTAGTGGATCAATATAAAAATAAAAAATAAAAAATAAAAAATAAAAAAGCTTTAATGAGCTATTTTAGCCAAAAATATACTCTAAAATAACTAATTTTTAATAAGCTATTTTAGGCTTTAGCCCAACAAAACGTATTTGGGCCTCCAAAACAATTAATTTTTTGCCCAATTAGCAACCTATAAAAACCCAATAAAAAGCCCACAAAAGTTCAAACCAATTTAACTGATCAGTTAACCGATTACCGATATAACCAATAATTTTCGGTTAACACTTCTTATCGGTCAATAATCGGTTAGGATTTGGTTAACCGATAAGCTCATTAACCGGTCCGAACCGACCGATACCCAGCCCTAATATCAATCACACCAAAGTTCCTAGACCCCATAGAAAAGCCTGAAAGAACCCCTCCCCCATTAACAGTGGCTAAAAGCATTTTACTTGTAGCCCCCATGACGATGACAAACAGCAACAGAGACAAAGGATCTCCCTGACTCAAACCACGGGAGCTACTGAAGAATCTGGATTGTCTTTCACCAACACTCACCATACCCAACAACAACACACAGGAAACCCCTTGGTTCCTTTCAACCAAATGTAGAAGAGACCCCCCCTTCTGTTACCGAGAGCTCAAAGGTTTTGGCCTCTACAAAAAAACCAGCTCAAGATGACCAACACCAATGGCCACCCCCTATGCACATATAAACAAATAAACACCTCACTAGAATGTATAAGAAATGTGTACCTGCAAGAAACATAATCAATAGCAACTAGAATAAGAACAAATTGTATGCTTATGAACTCAAAAATTTTCCAGACACTTCAAAAATAAAAAATTATTTAGAATAACCCCAAGAGAATAACTATATAAGCCGTTTCTTTATTTATTTTTCTTTGTTAGGGCAGGCGAGTATTCTAATGAATAATAAGCATATATAACCCATGCTCTAACTTAACTTACCAATAAATTATCAGTTCCTTCCGTATGCCCAAAAATCTCCCCAATTAACAGCTCTCGTTCAGTGGCACCACCATACTCCAAACATTTCTCAACAACGTTTGAAGCAAATTTATGCTGGCTCAGATGTACAATATGTCCTGACAACTTGCTTATAATCTGGCGCCTTTCCTGAGGCTTTCCTCTCTCCAATACATGCTAATATAAATCAACACAAGCATTGCATTACCATCCAACACTACAAGAAATTTGGTCATTAGCAACCAAATTATTAGCGGCGACCCAAAAGTTGCCGCTAATGAGGGGTCATTAGCGGCAACTTTTAAAAGTTGCCGCTAATCGCCTCTCATTAGCGGCGACATTGAAGTCGCCGCTACTAGCGGACGCTAAATACCATTATATTTGATATTCAGCAACAACATCAATAGCGGCAACAATTGTTGCCGCTATTTACTACTCATTAGCGGCGACATCCTAATATTGCCGCTATTAGGTATACAATAGCGGCAACAAACGTTGCCGCTATTTAAACACAATTAGCGGCATCGGCCAATTGCCGCTATTATGAGCTTAACAGCGGCGACTTCCAAAAGTTGCCGCTATTTATGGGTCAATAGCGGCAACTTTCGAAGTTGCCGCTAATGAACCTGAGCTAAAAAAATAATAAACAATAGGCCTTAACAGCGGCAACATATAGTTGCCGCTATTAGCCCCCCAATAGCGGCCACTTTAAAAGTTGCCGCTATTAAGTGCCTAATAGCGGCAACTTTAAAAGTTGCCGCTAATAGACTTGAGCTAAAAAAATAATAAACAATAGGCCTTATTAGCGGCAACTATATGTTGCCGCTATTGACCCCCCAATAGCGGCAACTTTAAAAAGTTGCCGCTATTAGGCACTTAATAGCGGCAACTTTAAAAGTTGCCGCTAATGGACCTGAGCAACAAAAAAAAAAAAAAAAAAAAAAAAAGAGGCCTTATTAGCGGCAACTGTAAAAGTTGCCGCTATTAAGTGCCTAATAGCGGCAACTTTTAAAGTTGCCGCTAATGGACTTGAGCTAAAAAAATAATAAACAATAGGCCTTATTAGCGGCAACTATATGTTGCCGCTATTGACCCCCAATAGCGGCAACTTTAAAAAGTTGCCGCTATTAGGCGCTTAATAGCGGCAACTTTAAAAGTTGCCGCTACTGGACTTGAGCAAAAAAAAAAAAAGCCTTATTAGCGGCAACGTCTAGTTGCCGCTATTAACCCCCCAATAGCGGCAACTGTAAAAGTTGCCGCTATTAAGTGCCTAATAGCGGCAACTTTAAAAGTCGCCGCTAATGGACTTGAGATAAAAAAAAATAATAAACAATAGGCCTTATTAGCGGCAACTTTTAAAGTTGCCGCTAATGGAGGCAAAAAAAAAAAAAAAAAAAAAAAGCCTTATTAGCGGCAACGTATGGTTGCCGCTATTAACCCCCCAATAGCGGCAACTGTAAAAGTTGCCGCTATTAAGTGCCTAATAGCAACAACTTTAAACGTTGCCGCTAATGGACTTGAGCTAAAAAAATAATAAACAATTGGCCTTATTAGCGGCAACTATATGTTGCCGCTATTGACCCCCCAATAGCGGCGACTTTAAAAAGTTGCCGCTATTAGGCACTTAATAGCGGCAACATATAGTTGCCGCTATTGACCCTTGAAAAAAAAAAAATTAAAAAAAAATAAATATTGGGGTGATGCTATTTACCCTACATATATAATAGGAAAAAAATTATTTCTCAAAAATTCACCTTCGATAATATGTCATTATTTCTTTTATATTAATTGTTGGTGAATTTTTTCTATTTTTCTATTCTTATTTTATATAAAATAAATAAATATTTTTTTTTTCTTTTAAATAAAACAAATTTTCCTATTAAATTAAAACACTTAGAAAAATTAATTTTTTTTTTATAATATTATTGAAGTTTTCTATGTCTTATTCCTATTTAAATGTTTGATTGATCGTGATAGGATCAAATATTCGATCAAAAATCCAATCGATCCTAGTGAATTTGTTTGATTGATTGTGATAGGATCAAATGTTCGATCAAACATCCGATCAATCCTAATGAATTAGTTCGATTGAACGTGATAGGATCAAACATCCGATCGATCCTAATGAATTAGTTTGATTGATCATGATAGATTAAACATCCGATCGATCCTAGTGAATTAGTTTGATTGATCGAGATAGGATCAATGATCGATCGAACATCCGATGGATCCTACTGAATTAATTCGATTGATCGTGATAGGATCAAATGATCGATAAAACATTCGATCGATCCTACTGAATTAATTTGATTGATCGTGATAGGATCAAGTGATCGATCAAAGATTCTATCGATCCTAATGAATTAGTTTGATTGAGATCGATCTTAATAAATTAGTTCGATTGAACGTGATAGGATTAAATGATCGATTAAACATCCGATCGATCCTAATGAATTAGTTCAATTGATCATGATAGATAAACATCCGATCGATCCTAGTGAATTAGTTCGATTGATCGAGATAGGATCAAATGATTGATCACTTGATCCGATGGATCCTACTGAATTAATTTGATTGATCGTGATAGGATCAAATGATTGATCAAACATCCGATCAATCCTACTGAATTAATTTGATTGATCGTGATAGGATCAAGTGATCAATTAAACATTCGATCGATCCTAATGAATTAGTTCGATTGAGATCGATCTTAATGAATTAGTTTGATTGATCGTGATAGGATCAAATGATCGATCAAACATCCGATCGATCCTAATGAATTAGTTCGATTGAGATCGATCTTAATGAATTAGTTTGATTGATCGTGATAGGATCAAATGATCGATCAAACATCCGATCGATCCTAATGAATTAGTTCGATTGATTGTAATAGGATCAAATGATCAATCAAATGTTGAATCGAAAATTCGATCGATCAAACATCCAATCGAGCCTAGTGAGTTAGTTCGATTGATCGTGATAAGATCAAACATCTCATCGAAAATCCAATCGATCATAGTGAATTAGTATGATTGATCGTAATAGAATCAATTGATCGATCAAACATCCAATTGATCCTAGTAAATTAGTTATATTGATCATGATAAGATCAATTGATTGATCAAACTGGATACAATTGAAAGTTCAATCGAATATTCAATTGAACTATAAGCTTTTTATATTATCTTAGTGCATTAGTTATATTAATCTTATATTATCTTTGAATTTTGTATTGATCTTATAATTAATTATAAGATAAATATCAACTTAATGATCTTTATCATAAAGATTTATTAAATGGAAATTATTAGTTAATATTATAATAATAAAAAAACAAATTACAAGAGAAAATAAATATAAATAAAAATTAAAAAATTGTAAGTATAATATATATATATTTTTTAAAAAAAATTACCCTCAATAGCGGCGACTCTGGGGTCGCCGCTATTTGAGGCAGTGCGAAAAATAAAGCGCCATCCAGTGGCGGGGTTTCTGAAATTTTCGGACAAAAAATTTCATAAACCGCGTCTTTTTTCCCCAAACATTCAAAACACCAAAATCCCTAACACCCCTCTCACTCTCCTCCCTCATCACTCTCACTCTCGATCTCTCTCCCGCTGCTCTCCCTCCCTCCCATGATGGATCCGATGGCTTTCAAGCCTGAAAACGCTGCGTTTGGAGCTCTGGTTTTCGAGTGAGCTTTGTGAGTGGAGTTCGTAAAAATAGAGAGGTAAGAGTGTGAAAAAGTTTGCGTCTTGTGTTTGTTTGGTTTCTAAGAAATCAAACAAACACAAGACGATTTCAGTTGTTTAGAAATGATGTCCTCCTATTTCAGTTGTGCATTTATATATTACTATTTTCACTCGTTTGTTAGGTGTTATGTTTCATAATTTAGGCATGTTCATTTGTAGTGATCAATGTAAATAGTTTCTTTTTAACAATTGAGTAGATAATAACTTACCCAAGGTACTTATTGGTCTCCTTGCATGTTTCCAAGGTGATTCTGTCCATATGTTGACTTTAGCTAGCTTTTTTTATAGAATACTCGGAGACTTCAGGGTGCGGAATTGGAATATCTAATTGGTTATGGATATCTTGTGGTTTTGCTTTGATACTTACTACTTTTGAACTGGTCTTAAAGGTCCTTGATTTGGAGTTCTTTTTGGGTTTATAAAGGGGAAATCGTGTATGGTCTTAATTATATTGTCTTGATACGTCCTTTTAAACCTTACAAAAAATGATCTTGGAACTCTTTTTAACCCGGATCTCCTAATTTGGAGAGGTAAAATCTTTGAGTTATTGTCTATAAGGGTTGAGTGAGGTGGGGTTGCTGGGTTTGGATTGTTCTGTTCTTCAGAGATATTTTCCATTGCTTTGGATATCCAATAGACATACCATTACTCATGCCATGTTTTTCAACAGAAGGGTGGTGAAGGGACTAGGTGAGACATGATGGACATTTGGGGAGACCACTTTGCATTTTATAGCTTTAGAATGATGAAATTTTACGCAAATATGCCAGAATGTTCCTATGAGAACTTTAAAGAATTTTGATTAGTTCATTACAATTTTGTTGAACAGAACGATCATAGGTTTATGAAATGTAAAAAGACACTTGTTTGGAATCATTGTTGTAGAGTCTTCATTAATAGGATTAGGAAGCACAAGGAGATTAGACAGATGCTAAAAGGGAGAATGCCTTTTTTCATAGCTTAGAGTGGACCAAATATGACCAACCATTAACTACTGAGATAGATAATGTTGGAGCCAACCGGCCAGTACACTTGCATGGTGTGATGTCTATATGGCTAGTGTGGGTTGGTTAAGTCCCATTTGATTTCTTGATATCTCCATTTGATCCTTTTCCCCATTGAGCAGGATTATGTTTACTGCTGTACTTGATTGGTCATAATGTCCAACCTGATGTGCAGATTAGAGAAAAAGTGCTGCTATGGTAGAGAGGTTTTGTATATCTGACTTGTTATAATCATGCTGTCATAGCTTGATATTACTTTTGGAAACAATGCAACTTTTTGACATCAGAAAATTTTTACTGGCAAAACCATCTTTTTTCAACTGAAGAAATTTTGTTGCTGTGTTTTTATGCTAATTGGTGATTTTACAATATGATGTACCATTTCACATATTAATTATTTCTGACTTTAGTGGATTTCAAATGCTTGCAGCCATTTATTGACTTAAAGCCTCCAGAGGATTCAAGGAAAGAACCAATGCGGCACTTTTGAGAATCACATATTCCCAGTAATGTGGTTTCAATGTGCTTTTTAACTTGCTGTCTACAGGATATAAAGCGGAGAGAAGATGCTGTTTCTAGATGTATGATGCCGCAACCTACAACTTTTACAGTAAAAAATTATGCATTTTCTTTTTACCTGTCTTGCTGTTCTCTAAATTGGTAATTCTGCTTTCAATTTTGTATATCAGCTGGCGTCCCTGATGATGATAAAAATTGGCCTCCATTTTTCCCAATTATTCATCATGATATAGCTAATGAAATACCAGTTCATGCTCAAAGACTACAGTATTTGGCTTTTGCAAGTTGGTTAGGTAAGGGAGGTCATATATTTCAGTCTATTTACATTATTTTTCTGCTGTAAGTTCTTGAAATCTTCTCATCTTGCTAATATTACATTACGCGCAGCTTGTTATGGAGTAGTGATTCTCCTTTTCTTTTTTTTTCCTGTGTCTAGGAACCAAACAAAGGAAAATAATTTCCTTTCCTTTTCTCTTCTACTTTCTTCTCTATAACCACAATGCAAAGGAGAAACACTTCTCCTCCCCCCTCTCTTCCCTTCCCTTTGCTTGGCCGTTTTTCTCTTCTTTCTCCTTTCCCTCTTTGCAGCCAATATAGTTTAATGGTTTTTTGCCCCCTGTTACAAACTAATGTGCTTTGACTTTTCAACTTTTATCTTTGGTTGTGTTTATTAAACTCTAGTTTGTAGTAGGTGAAAATGTGTGTTTGTTGTGAAGCCACGTGTGGTTCTAGAACTTACTTTTGTCAAAGGTTTCTCTTGTCTTTTGTATTGTGTAGCTTCAGAAATTTGTAACGTAAGAAGAAGAAGAAAAATAGAAGAAAGAGCCAAGTCCCTTGCAGAAAATTGTTCTTCCTTTCCCTGTTTTTTCCCCTGTTTTTTTCTCTTGCCTTTTGCTCATTTTCTGCAGAATTTCTGCAGCAAGTTGATCTTCTTATTCTCTTGTGTTTCCCTTGTTTAATCTACCGCCCTTGGAGTGTGTCTTGCTGGAAAATCCAGCCAACACCTCCCTTATTTCTCAATTTAATTTTGGATAATATGTTTTTTTTTTTTCCTGTTTTGCATCTGTTGTCTTGCTTTCTGTTTATTTCTTTTTCTTTCTTATAATTCCTTTGTACTTAGGTAGTGTACTCTTTTGTCACTTATTCGTTGATTACTTGCCAGGAAAAAAATCTTTAATTTGTTCCGCCATTTTTTTCCAAAAGTATCTTTGCACTTCCCTCTAGGTTTCTTATAATTCCTTTGTACTTAGTTTTTTCGTTGTTTTTTGTCTTTGCACTTCCATACGTTTATAGTTAATTCATATAAATTTTTCTTCTTTTTCTAATTTAGGGGAATCCTTGCAGCAATCGATGTCTTTAATGACCATGTATTGGTTGGGGTACGTTGTTCCGTTAATGGCTCTTATTACTTTCACTTTTGATATGAAACTGCAGAGTCATGGGATGTTCGTGCAGTTGGTGGGGGTAGTTATCAATGAATTTTAGGTTGATTTATTCTACTTCTTATGTTCTTCATAGTGTAAAGCTGTCTAATAGGAGATATGTAATGGTGTAGAATGTGCTGCAAAAGGAAAATAGTGCTTTTATTTTTCTTTTTTAAATCTCATTGATGTAAATGATTCAACATTACAAAAAATGAATGCGTAGAGTGCTTAGTGGGAAAACAGACCCATGTACCTAGAAGATGTCATAATAAAGATGGTAAGGGTTATTTGCCTTTTTACTCATAATGCTAGCTTTCTAACACCTCTTACTTTTAAAAGCAAATTTACTGTCTTATGGCCTTGAACAGTGAAGGCCAAAATTCATAGTTTGGGGAATAACAAATGCAACATATTAATGTTTTATATTCATGCAAGTTATTGGATTTGGTGTTGGGGTTTTACCTAATGTGTCGGTTGGTTTTACTGCAGATATTCTACTTAGTTGGCTTTGGCTTGTTTTGCTTGGAGTCGCTTCTACTTAGTTCATGCTCAAAGGCTGCAGTATTTTGTATTTTTATGCTGCCTCCCATTTTTGCTTGCCATACTGCTAATTTTTCTCTAAATGTTGTCTAGATCCGAAATTCCCATGTTAGGCACCAGTTGTGTTTTTGCTTGGCTATAATATTCCTTAAAAACCATTCATCGTAGCCTGCGGCAAATATCTGATGCTCTTGTAGTGCTGTTTGTGCAGGTATAGTTCTTTGTGTTGTTTTCAAACGAAAAGACTGGATCCGACGGCTTTTTGGTTGCTAAGAAATTACAAACTTTAATGACTGTCTTGTAATAGTGTGAATTTTTGGGTTTTACGATCTGTTTGATTGCTGAGAATATGAAATTGTGATTTTTATAGTCTTACTTTTCAGAAAATTTTATGTATACTTGTTCAATAATCTAGACATTAAATCTATTTATAGGATAATATATGTATATTATTAAAATTATAATGGTAACAATTATAGTGATACATAATATAGGGAATGAAGCACGTGCA
This sequence comes from Corylus avellana, assembly GCF_965113065.1. Taxonomy (NCBI): domain Eukaryota; kingdom Viridiplantae; phylum Streptophyta; class Magnoliopsida; order Fagales; family Betulaceae; genus Corylus; species Corylus avellana. Next base: position 13,728,379 of record NC_142498.1, read on the forward strand.
TTGCATGTGCCATCCCAACTATATATATATGGATGCTTCTTTCTTTTTTGTTTTTGTTTTTTTTTTTTTTTTTTTTTTTTTTTTTTTTTAATTTTTTTTAATAAATAGCGGCGACTCTATAGTCGCCGCTATTGAGTTTCTATTTTTTTAATTCGCCGCTAATGAGATAAATAGCGGCAACTAGATGTTGCCGCTAATGACAGAGGAATAGCGGCAACTCCAAGTTGCCGCTATTGACTTTTTTTTTAATTTTTTTTTTTAAATTTTCTTATATCATTAGCGGCAACTTAAAGTCGCCGCTAATGACATACAATTAGCGGCAACTTGGTGGTCGCCGCTAATGATATATAATAGCGGCAACCATGGAACCATTTTGAATCATTTTTTCCGGCAAAAAAAAAATGTATTAGCGGCGACTTTAAGTCGCCGCTATTACCTTGACAATAGCGGCAACTTTGAAAGTCGCCGGTATTTAGTTTTACCGTCGACTTACTACCAACCACCAAATAGCAGCCGCGTGTCGCCGGTATTTGTAAATAGCGGCAACTTTTTGCTCATTAGCGGCAACTTTGGGTCGCCGCTAATGACCATAATTTTTGTAGTGCAACAACTAACACAGTAAATACACTAGAAGAAAGTGAGGAAAAGAATTTCGGGTACACAATTCAAAAAGCAAAGTACATCCCAGAAAGTCAAAGGGCAAGAAGCATTTTTCACTGCATATACATAATATAAGGAATAACTGAACAAATACAAGAATATCAATGATACAGAACATACCTACAGGCATATATACTTGAGAACTAATTCGAGTTCAAATTGACAGTATGGTATACTTTCCACATCCAGAATCCATGTATTTTTCTGCTTCACAAATATAATATTTATGTGCATTTAATATCAAGCATTATTCCTATTTCCCAATTTTGAATTTTCTCAGTTCGTTATCAGCAAAGGGCAACAGAACTCTCTAGCTCTCTATCGAGAACAAATGTGCTGCTTGGTCATCATGTATACATGTTTAAATTCATTCAGTCATACCTGAACAGGTGTACATACATGCATAAATAAACATATACAAATATACATCCACATTTTTCTCTTTTTTGAAAAAAAAAAAAAAAAAAAAAATCAATACACAAGTAAAATTGATTTTATTCTTCAAACGTATGACAGGACCAAAAACCAACAATTTTTTTCCCCTTTTTTCTGGTAATGTGTAATGACCACGAATTTTCCATATATAGTATTTATACTCAAAGGGCATCCTGTTAGTTATTGTGTTGGCTTAATTCAGTTCCAAAATGCAGATGCTACTGTTCACGGCTCAAACACTGATATAGAATGCTCAGAATCCAATCTCCACCGTTCATAATGTAGATTCATGTGTTATGAACGTCCCTGCAAAATTTCAGCTCAATCGGACCACAAACGCCCATCGATTGGAGTTGTTGATGAAGACTGGACAGTCCGGGTCCGGACCTCCAGAAGCTGGGTCCGGACCCCATTTCCAGAAACTTGATTTTTCAAGCAGGGTCCGAACCTCAATTCCCCGGGTCCGGACTCCAGTTCCCGAAAGTGCATTTTATGAGGCATGTCCGGACCTCAGATCTGCAGGGTCCGGACCTGGGTGACTTATTAGGGTTATTTTCTATTTAAACACGATTTTGCTACATTTACAAGTACGTATTTTGGAGAGCAAAATCAGAGAGCTTAGAGAGAGATATTGTTCTAGCTTATTTGAGAAGGGATTAAATACGTGAAGCCAATCGGAGTTCCGGTGAAAGGAAATCGTATAGAAGAATTGTGCCAGATGTTCTGGAAAGGGCTACTGCGGTAGAAGTCAAGTGGGTCGCTTGTCGTGTACAAGGAAGAGTAGATTGCAAAGGTTTTGTAATTCTTCTTGTATTCCTTATTCTTCTTATAGTGGATTGATTTCCTGGGTTTGGCTGCCCCGGAGAGGTTTTACATTTAGAGAGTTCTCTAAATGGTTTCCTCTTCGTAACCAAATATCTGTGTTCTTGTTTTTCATTACATATTTGAATTTGGTTGATTATTAATTGTTAGGTCAGATCTTATTCTGCTTAATATTTGTGAATCGCCTAGACATTTGAATAGGTGTCATTTGGAGTCGTTTTTAGAATTTTCACATCCCACCCAAAGAGGATTATATCAACCAACGGAGAAAGTTTAGTCTAAAAGACCAAGAGCTCAGAATCTTTAAAAGCAACCTAAAACCGTACACAACATTTAATTTTCATGCCCATCCTTGTATTTTAAGGGCAAGTTCCATCCACGTTGTTTCACTCTATGGCAATTGAGCACTATGCTAACTACATAAGCACAACATCACCTCCAAGAACTAGACTTGATCTCCACTACCCATACAAATTCATAAAAAGCAGTTTACTTGACAACAGGAGAGAGAGGGAGAGAGATGAGGAGCAAGGCAGAGCAAAAACTTTACAAGTGTCATAGCCCAAACAAAAGAAACCAACCTGGGTGACATAGTTGCCATACTGGTCCTGAGCAAGAGCACAAACAGACTCCAATATTTCATCCACTATAAACTGACATCGCAGCTCATCTGTACAATGCTCTAGAACTCTCTACAAAAAACCATCACGGAACAGCTTCTTAGTGTTATGCAGACCAGAGGAAGTGCTTCTACCACTCAGGTTTAACATTACCTGTATGACACGGCAACCATAAGGATGCATAGAAAGCGTCGCAACTTGACCGCGAAAAGCAGATATGATAAACTCAATTCTCTCTGTTGGAACACTCTCAATGCACTTTTGTATTACATGATTCCCGTTTTGATCACGAACACATCTCATAACATGTCCATCCAGCTCTCGAACAAGCTGTGCTTTTTGTTCAAGCTCAATAATGTCAAGTGCCTGCAACAGTATAGAATCAAAGTCAATATCTTCTCTAACATTGAAAGGAGGAAAAGAGGTCACGAGACTGACAGGATGGCCATGACATCACATAGGCAACAAACTCATGAACAATCAATCAGGAATCATCAAGTCCTAAGCGATTAACTTCGTCAAACTATACGAACGTCATACTCAACAATATTCAGGTTTAGTAACATGTATGAACAGACGATAAATATTTAGTTTATTAAAACTGTTATATATATAACAGTTTATTAAAAATGAGCAAGAGAAATAAATTAGAGAGATTTTATAAAAATAAAAGTCCAACCCAATTAAGATAAATATACAAGATATTGTGATTAAATATCTAGAAATTTAATGCTAATAAAAGTACTGCGCGCTGGGTATGATAGCATGGGAGACGATACACTATATATATATTGGGCTTTGATGGCAGATTATCAGAGCTGATCTTACCTTGTCTTGACCAGATACCATGTTGTAATTGTATAATTTCTTGCTTCTTAATTCTTCCCTCGTTTCGTTTATTGTCTTTCTTTTGTTTCCTAGAAGCTTCATCATCCTCAAATACTAGAGCGTGCACGCTTAAATTACAATTGTGTCACCTTTCTTTTTAAGAAAAAGTATTGGTTTGGTAAAAAAATTAAAAGCACTTTTAATAGTTTAAAAAGCCTAAAAAATAGTTTTAAAAAAAAAAAAAAAAAAAAAAAAAAAAAAACTTTTGGCAAAAATTTAAAAATGAAGCTTTTACCCCAAAAGCTCTATTTCTCAAACGCAATCTCAAACAAACTCTAAGACTAAATTCCCTGCTTAGTAGTAAGATTCCCAAGGAATGACTAAGACTAATCATTGATGACTCGATGTGGCGTGATGACTTAATTAATCAATCCCATTCCTGGAGAATAGAAGGCCTTCACGGCTACACGTCTCCTATTATCATATTGACTACACCACACGTGATGACATTGAGGGATAAACAATTGTGTACACCCATGTGAGTTAACGTCACAATTGACATGCAAGTTGTTGGAGCTAGTGGGTATGCATTTGAAGTTTTGAGGCCCCACTAATTTAAGTCACTGTGTCAGCTAGTGTATGTCATCTTGTGTAGCGTGGTCAAGACGATAAAAAGGAGACTTTCCCCATCTTATCTATCCATCGGGAATTAATCTCGTTCACTAATCTAAGTCATGGTGTCCTCATGTGGATACTTTTCCCATCTTATCTATCCATCGGGAATTAATCTCGTTCACTAATCTAGTTCACTAATCTAAGTCATCGTGTCCTCATGTGGATGACTAATCCACGGTGCATGACAAGGACAATACGAGACTTTCGCCATCTATCCATGCATCCTAGATTACAAGTTTATTTCTTTTGTTTGTTTATTTCAAGTTAAGGTCATCTCCTTCTTAAATTTGCAGGAACTATTATTTAACATTCAAACCAACCCTACTTGACCGCTTCATCTAATTCTCATTGACGATAGTCAAAGTCAATTTTCTTATCATAAGTTCGTATAGAGATGCCTCAATTTTCCAGCTACGGCCAAGACGGTGGGGCCTCTTCAATTTTCATACCATTAAAAATAAAAATTAAAATTAAAAAAAATTAAATACTAAATATCCCTTGAGGTTTTGTTACTTTATTTTTTTCTTCCTAGAGTTTATTTTTATCATAAAAGGTCTCTGTGGTTTTGATAATAGACCAAATTAATCATCTATCAGTTGGCCGTTAATTGACTTAACGGAAATCTACATGAACCAATCAAATGTTGACACGTGGCACCTACTTAAATTTTTTTAATTTTTTTTTAAAATTAAAAAAAAAAATTGGGGGTGGCTCCCTTGGTCATTTGGGGGTGGCCGAGCCACCCCATTTGGCCAGATGCCAATTTTTTTTTTAATTTTTTTATTTTAAAAAAATACGTTTTTTTTTTTTTAATTTAAAAAAATTAAAAAAAAAATTTAAGTTGGTGCCATGTGTCAACATTTGATTGGTCCATGTGAATTTCCGTTAAGTCAACCAACGGTCAACTGACAGAAAGATTAATTTGGTCTATTATCAAAACTACATGGACCTCCTGTGATAAAAATCAAACCTTAGAGAAGAAAAAATAAAACAATGAAATCTCAGGAGAGTATTTAGTATTTAACCCAAAAAAAAAAAAAAAAAAAAAATTGAAATTAAAATAGCCAAGTAAACTTGTAATTAGTATTAAGTGAGCAAAGTAATGGTATATGGTTCTCCACCATTGAGCTATATATTGTGACGCCTATATATGCACCAACATTTAAAAATGTTAGTTTTAAGGGTAAAGTCAACGTACCTCTTTTAAACTACCATCTAATTGATAATATCTCTTAAACTTTCAATTGCAATAATGTACCCCTTAAACTACCAAAATATTGTCAATATTCACCCCCCTCCTCCCCCCAAGGCTAACAAAAAGATCAAAATGCCCCTATATATTTCTCAATATAACAAAAATACCCATATAATTCAAAAAATAAAAATAATAATATTTTTTAAAAAGAAAATTTTAATTTAAAAAAATATTTTTTTTTATTTTTTATTTTTTAAAACGATCTTTTGAAAAAAAAATGGAAATTTTTATTTTAAAAAAAAAAAAACATTTTTTTTTTAATTTTATTCGATTTTTTTTTTTAAATATGTTTTAAAAAACATTTTTAAAAAAAAAACGAAATTTTTTTACTCTGTTTTTTTAAAACGGAAAATTTTATTTAAAAAAGAAAATTTTTTAATAAAAACAGAAATTTTCAATTAAAAAAAAAAATTCGAAATTTTTTAATTTTTATTTTCTTATAAAAGGATTTTTTTTTGTTTTTTTAAGGTTTTTTCAAGAAATTTTAGTATTTTTGTTTTTACGTACTAAGGGTAGTTTCGTCATTGGGGGGACATTGGCAATGTTTTGATAGTTTGAGGGGGACATTGTCAGTTAGGTAGTAGTTTAAGAGAGGTTTTAAAAATAAACAATTTTTTGCTGGCATTTTTTTTGGGTGTTAGGAGAGTGTTCAATTTTCTTTCGCTGTGTACGACAAAACTATGTTTTACAAATATAACAAAAGCTTCCCACTCATGCCCAATATTTGTGTTCCTGTGTGTAATTTAATTTATTTTATTTTGTACCCTAAATTTAATTTTTTTTTAATTCGTTTTTACCATCCAAAATCTTAATTTGTAAGCAGATCAAGTGAGCATCATAACTCTACATGCGATGATGCAGTGATTAAGAATGGTCTGCATGCAGTACTGAGTACACGTAGCGTACATAGATTTTGGAGATCGAAGACATTATCGCAGAGTCTCGGACGACTAGGAAACCGACAAGAAACAACTAATTGTATAGCGAAAGAAGATGTATAATTCTAACCCATAGCTTGGGGCGCTGAATTGGTCTTCGTTCCATACGCCTTTAAAGGGAATTCGAGTCTGTTCGTCTGAGGACAATCAAAGCGTGTACATCTAAACACAAAAACTCTCTCCTTAAAAAAAGTTGTGGCCATGGGCTTTTGTGGGAAGCTTTTGCAAATTTTTGTAGTGATGATAATATTTGCAATATTTGTGGCAGCAGCAACAACAGCGTCAACTATTGGCAAGCCGGGCTGCCCCAGCGAGTGTGGAGGTGTAGAAATTCCATACCCATTTGGGTTGAATAAAGACTGCTACCTTGATGAGAATTTCAATATCACTTGTGACTCTGGAACACCAAAGACAGGTGATGTCACTGTAACAAACATATCCATTGAGACTCATGAGTTGCATGTCTTGCATTTGGCAGCCAATGACTCTTACTATACTTCGTTTTGGGCAGCCCAGTACACCATTTCCAACAGCAAAAATAAGTTCATTGTTATTGGCTGTGACCAGGGACGGAGCCAGGAAATTTTATGGGAGGGGGCAGCCAAATTTTTTTTTCGGTTCTTTATAATTTTTTTTATCAAAAAAAATTATTTTTGTTATTTTTTATGAACTAAAGACTACCGTAAGGACAAAAAAAAATAGACATTTGAAAGTAAGGGCCAAAAATAAAAAAACTTAGTGAGTATAGGCCAACAAAATTAAAAATAGGGCCAATTTTTTTTTATGAGGCCAAATAACTAAAATTAAAACTTTAACTTTACTTTTTTTTTTTAATTTTTTTAACTTTTTTTTTTTACTTCTAATATTTTTTTTCCTTATTTTGGGGGGGACCATGGCCCACCCCGGTCCCCCCCTCCCTCCGTCTCTGGCTGTGACACTTACGCACACCTCAGTGGGTACCAAAAGGGAGAACTGTACACAATCGGGTGCTCATCTCAATGCCCTAGCCTTAACAATGTGATCAATGGGTCTTGCTCTGGCGTTGGGTGTTGCGAGATAGGGTTTCCGGATGGACTCAAAAATATTGATGTGACTGTATACAACTATTATAATTACACCAACGTATCGGACTTCAATTCTTGTGGCTATGCTTTCGTTGTCGAGAAAGAAGAGTTCAACTTCTCCTCCAATTATCTCAAGGCGGGTCTACTCAACAAAAAGGTTCCAATGGTGCTTGACTGGGTAGCTGGAAACGCGACATGCGAAGAAGCTCATAAAAAACCCAATTTCGCATGTCAGGACAAAAATAGTGAATGCCTCGACGACCTCCAAACCTGGCAGGGATACCGTTGCAAGTGCAAGCAGGGTTACCAAGGGAACCCATATCTCTATGGGGGTTGCGAAGGTATTATACACATCGATCTACAAATTAAAGCTTCCCAATTAATCTAAGTAGTAAAACATAATTAATTTTTCTTGAATTCAGTATCACTCATGACATTTATTTTCCTTTTCGCTTCCGTGTATATATGTATTTGATAGAGAATCACAAACTAATTAAACTCTTTGTTAAGTTGACACATGATCGAGCCTAGCTAGAACAATAAATGACTTTATTATAAACACCATATCATACAAGGCAAACAAGAACAATCAAACCAAAACAGTCTGATCAATACCCCCAGTGCAAATCGCAATATTTTCATAATTGCTCTACCCACAATGCATTTTCCAGAAATCTTTGCAAACTGAGTACTTCCAAGTTCCGACCTCTATTTTCCATGAGTTCTTTGATCTATCTCCTCTCTTCGCTAAAACAAACTTTTTTTTTTGTACGTCCTCCAAACCCATAACTACTTTACTTGCAAAGGTTCGTTTTTCGCCTCTGTAACTATTTGAGAACATTGGGTCCATTTTCACCTGGTCTTTTTTGGTTTTTTGGTTCTTTCAAAATAATCTTTAACTATTTTCATTGATGGTGTTTTGTCTTGGATATTGATTCAAATAAATAAAAACGAGAGAGAGAGAGAGATAGTTGTGGCAAGAAGGTGAGAGATAATCCATAAAGGAGGAGGGTTTTTTTGTCCATAAGTGATAAAAGAGTCCGATAGAGTGTTTTCACAGTAAAGTTATTTGTTGTTTCAAGTTAATGTGTCAACTTATTATTGGATAGCACAAATAACTTGATTTCTATCTAGACCTTATAAAAGTTATTCTCGTATTTGATAATTATGATCATTATACCATGCTTGATATATATTATTGAATTGACTTGCAGATGTTAACGAATGTAAGGATTCAAAACTCAATAATTGCTTGAAATTAATGTGTATCAACATGGAAGGAAATTATACATGTGGTTGTCCCAAGGGGTACCATGGAGACGGAAGAAAAGATGGTGAAGGTTGTGCTGCGGAACCCGCACCACTAAAGATTAAGATTCCCATTGGTAAGTACATATATTCACCATTTGGTACATATATATGGTCCACATTTGACTAGGGGTTTATAACTGGCGGTTATTGGCTATAATCGCAACCGCAACAGCCATGAACTGTTATCGATTTTTAATAACCGCAATCGCTTAGGTAGTTATTTTATAACTAGCGGTTAGCAGTTATTCAATTCAATAACTAGTTTTTTTTATATGGGCTTTTAGGCTTTTTAAGTGTTTTGGTCTTTTAATTGGCCTATTTTTTAGGCTTATCTTATGAGATTGGCCTATTTTTTGGGCTCATTTTAAGGGTTTAAGGCCAAAAATGCTATTTTTTGGGCCAGTCAATATTTTGGAATATGGCTTAGCCCAAAACATCACATATCACATTATATATTTCACATACATAGTCATAAATAGTCCAAATCTATTAATCCAAATACAAATGAAAAAATAATATATTTTATTAATATAAAATATTTAATATATATTTATATTATTATATATAAAAGAAGGCGGTTAGCAGTTATAACTGCCTTGTCCTACCCCTTAAAGTCGCTAACCGCAACTACCCTAGGTGGTTAGCGGTTTTTAATAACCGCCTACCAAAGCAATTAGCAGTTAATGGTTAGCGATTATAAGCGTCTAACCGCCCCGTTTGAGCAGCCCTACATTTGACTGTTGAATGAGTAATAAATAATATTTATTGAGGACTTATATATAAGTCCTCTCAAATGTGATGTGCTTTTTAAAATTAGAGAAAAGTCCATATACCCCTTCAAACTACCACCCAATTGACAATGTCCCTCCCAAACTTTTAATTGTAACAATTTTCTCCCAAACTATCAAAAATTGTCAATGTTCCCCCCAATGACGAAACTACCCATAGTGCCATAGTAAAATAAAAACAAAAAACACTAAAACTTCTAGAAAAAACCTAAAAAAAAAAATTCAAAAGGGTGGCAAATTTAAAATTAAAAAAATAAAATAAAAAATAAAAAATCCACTGTATAAGAAAAAAATTAAAAAATTTCAGTTTTTTTTTTGTTATAAAAAAAAAATTTAATAACTTTTTAAAATAAAAATTTCTAAGAAAATAAAAATTTTCTTTTCTATAACAATTTTTTTTTTTTAAAAAAAAATGTTTCTTTTAAATAAAAATGTATGTTTAAAGAAAAAATAATTTTGTTTTTTTTTTTAAAAAAAAAAATCGTTTAAAAAAATTAAAAGTTTTCGTTTAAAAAATAATTTTTTTTATTTTAAAAAAATATTTCTTTTAAAATTAAAATTTTCTTTTTTTAAAAAAATAAAATTACAAATTTATTTTTCGAATTTATAGGGGTATTTTTGTCTTATTGAGAAATACATATTGGCATTTTTATCTTTTTGCTAGTCTTAGGGGGACATTGATAATGTTTTGGTAGTTTGGGAGAGACGTTGTCATAATTAAAAGTTTGGAGGGTACATTGTCAATTAGGTGGTTGGTTGAGGAGGTATGTGATCATCTCAAATTTACTCTTAAAATTATCAATAAATCGAAATTCAATAATAATTTTAAAAGTCAATTCATATTCGGGAGTACTCTAGTATTTTTTTATACAACAAAGATTTCTTATTAGGAGGTCAAAACTTTAATAGAGAGTCAAATCTAATTTTAATAGGTGTTCAATTTTTAGGCCAAATGAAAATAATAATAATAATAATAATAATAATAATAATAATATTTTAACTATATATTTAAATAAAAATATTTTAATTAATATAAATTTGTAACTAAAAGAGAAGGCGTCTAGACTCTAATATAATTCCGTACGTCTTGTACATGATCCAAACAAATATCACACATATGGCCGCTTTGAATGTAGAAATGAATTGAATGACTTATCCGACTTCTTTGGGTTAATTAAGATGGAATTAGGATAAATGAATTGGAGATGATCCTATTCCGGTTAGATGTTCCTATAGTATCTCAACTTTAAATGATTTTTTTATTTAAGGAAAAATGTAAAATCAGTCCATGTGGTTTACCTGGTTTGCAATTAACTCCTTGTTATATTAAGATGAACTCAAAGGTCCCTAAGATATATCAAAAAAACAATTTAATTCGTACAGTCAAATTTCGTTCACTGACTTAACAGATTCTGATAGTATGAAACGTTAGAGCCAATAAAATTGTGATACTTGTCCTATTTAAATCAGTGTCACACTAACAGAATATGTTAAATTAGTAGACGAAATTTGACTGTAGGGATTAAATTATTTTTTTGGCATACCTTAAAGACCTTTGAGTTTATTTTGATACCACATAAAGCTAATTGTAAATCAAGTAAATCACATGAACTAATTTTACATTTTTCCCTTTTATTTAACATATTTGACAGAGTAATACAAGCAATAAATCCCTGGTGTTAACATTTTTTGACAGTGGTGTAATTTCGTCAAAATGAATAACGTTTGAGCTTTTCAAGTGCAGTTATTGGCTTAAGCTTTGTTGCCATGCTTGTGGTTGGCTCTTGGCTGTACTTTGTCCACAAGAAAAGAAAACTTATCAAGCTTAAAGAAAGCTTCTTTCGACAGAATGGGGGTTTGATTTTACAACAGCAGCTGAGCAAACAACAAGGATCTAGGGAAACAGCCAAAATATTTACCGTAGAAGAATTGAAGAAGGCTACAAATAACTATGAAGAAAATAGGATCATTGGCCAAGGAGGTTTTGGTACAGTCTACAAAGGATTTTTACCTGATAAAAGGATTGTTGCCATCAAGAAGTCCAAGACAGTTGATCAAAACCAGATTGACCAATTTGTTAACGAGGTTGTTCTGCTCTCACAAATTAACCATAAGAATGTAGTCAAACTATTGGGCTGTTGTTTAGAGATACAAGTTCCTTTGCTAGTCTATGAATTTGTCCCAAATGGTACGCTCTTCAACTATATACATAGTAAAAGCAAGGCATCCACCTTACGATGGGAAACTCGTCTAAGAATAGCTGCAGAAACAGCCGATGCACTATCATATCTACACTCTGCAGCTTCGACGCCTATAATCCATAGAGATGTCAAGTCCTCAAACATATTGCTTGATGATGATTTCACTGCAAAAGTCTCTGACTTTGGAACTTCAAGATTGGTTCCCCGAGATCAAAAAGAATTGGCTACTGTAGTACAAGGAACTCTTGGATACTTGGATCCTGAATACTTACAAACGAATCAGTTGACGGAAAAAAGTGACGTCTATAGCTATGGAGTGGTCCTCGTGGAGCTACTAACAGGAGGAGATGTGCTTTCATTCAATCGGTCCGAAACTGAAAGAAGTCTAGCTATGTATTTTCTTTCTTCCTTAAAAGAAGATCGATTGTTTGAAGTTCTTGAGAAACATATACTTGAAGGAGGACATGAGGAGCAAATTAAGGAAGTCGTTGAACTTGCAAAGAGGTGCTTAAGAGTGAATGGGAATGAGAGGCCTACTATGAAGGAAGTGGCAATGGAATTAGAAGGAATAAGAAAGACGGAGACACATTCGTGGGTTAGTGTTCAATCAAATCTAGAAGAGGCGGAACACTTGCTTGGCGAGACATCTCTCACTTTCAAATACGGTGAAAGTAGCAGTACAACGGCTACATATGACAGCGTGAATGACCATGTCACATTAGCCTTGGGGGGTGGCAGATGAATGTGGCGCCCTTCATGCATTTTTTCTTAATGCAATTTCCCGTTTTATTATCCTAAAAATAAAGGCAGGGAGAAAAATAATGACATTCCTACAGGAAGAATAGGTTAAATATTATAGACAAAGTACGTCAATTAATGTGTTTAGTTTATTTGGTTACTGCAATATTTCGTTTTAAGTTTATTGTAAGAGTTCATCCAATTTTTCTGTATTCTAGACTTCTAGTACTCCGTAAAATTTTCAACTATTCTAATTTAATTTCAAATTTTTCATTAAAAAATAAAAAAATCAAATACGTATAATTTTTTTGTGACATGTCCGTACAAAAAAAAAGAGAAAGATTCAAATTAATAACCTCTGCTTCATGAAACGTAATTCTAACCAATTAAATTACCTCTTAAAGATGTAAATATGTACAAATAAACATATCTACTAAGCAATTTGTGTGTGCGCGCGTGTGTGTTTTTTTCTTTTCAAACTGTCGGCATGTATTTGTTAAGCAAAACGCGTGGAAAAACTAGAAAGCTATCCCTCAAATGGCGTTCCCAAAAAAGCCAAGTTTTCCCTTACATGATTAGGAATTTATGAGACTTCAGTACTTGGTCAGAAAGTACAGCCGTATTTGAAATTTAACTTATTACACGATGTTAAAAAAAAAAAAATATTATTCGATTTGCCCACCTAAAAAAAGAGTATACTATTTTTCTTAAAATCAATCATCAACCTTCTTATTTTTTATATCATATTAATTAATTTTTATTATTATTTAAATAAAAATATCACTATAAAATAAAAATTTTTCTTACAAAGGTAGGCTTTTGTCAATTCATAGCCTTAGCTTTTTCAACGTTTAATGTAATTCAGCTCTCCTTAGCATGCGGATGTTTTTTCTTCTTTATTATTTCGTTTTATATTTCTGCATTCTAAAGTCTTTTATGGTATTAGAGCAAATTTCAATTGTTAGATCCTAGATTACAAATTTCTTATCCTTTGTTTCGATTAATTTCCCAATCAAGAAATCCTTTTATTTATACAGTTTTATTTTTTGTTAAAAAAAAAAAAAAAACAATCGACGTTCAGCCGAAGCCACCAAATCTGCCGACGCCTTCACCGCCACTATTCTTCTTCTTCTCCGCCAATCCACACCTGATCTCCAGTCATCCGCCTTCCAACCACAAATCCACTAAGTGCAGCAGCACAACCACCTTAGCCATCCTCTTCGACGTCAACTTCTCCACCGTCTATGTCTCCCTTTGATTTCCAACCACAGATCCCACCGGGGGTTCATCAGTCTGGCATCGTCACAGACTTTTCAGCCTCACTCCATCACAAGTAAGAAGCCCGAGATTGGGGGCTAGGGTTTTGTTGATTAAATAATTTTTTTCTTTTATTCAAAAAAGTTTGGAAAACCATGGTATTTTCTGGAATTGTGTAGGTCGAATGAGTGTTTAGGAAAAGATTTGGATTTGGTTTTTTTTGGTTGCTTTGAATTTCATGAATGGGGCTCTAGAAAGAACTTAGATTAATGTTGAATATGTGGAAGCCAAAAATTATACCAGTCCTAAGAAATTACATGAGGGACTTAGGCTTTTTTTTTTATTTGGAAAACTTTAATTTAGCCCCATGAATTTTTACGCGATTTGACAAACCTCTTTCCCCCAAACTTTCAAATTTCTCACTTTTGACTCTTAAACTTTCAATTGCTCTCAATGTGGACCTCTCCATCATATTTTAAACGTTACATGACATTTATACCCCTGATTTTTATATAAAATTTCAACTTTACCCTTAATTCCAAAACGTTTTTTTATTTGAAAAAAGAAAACGAAAATCAGGAATATTTTGGTCTTTTTTGGTATTTTTAACGGCTAAAATTGACGGAGGGTCCACATTGAGAGCAATTGAAAGTTTAGGAGTCCAAATTGAGAGATTTGAAAGTTTAGGGGGAGTTTGTTAAATTGCATGAAGTTTAGGGTGTTAAAGTGAAGTTTCCCTTTTTCTTTTTTTTTTCTTTTTTTTTTTTTTTCTTTTTTGAGATACCAGTCCCAAAATTATACCAGTCCTTCTGTTTGCTTTCCAAGCATATATATAATGTCTTCATTTGCCTTTGAGATAGCATCGCTATTATTTCATTGGACTTTGATATCAGTCCATTTATACCAGAAGCTTGGTATCAACTTTGCTTGAAAAAAAATCAACAGTTTCTATGGCATAGTGCTGTATGTTTCTATTTAGTTGCAGGAACTTTAATGACATTAGAAAATTCTTCCCATAGAGCATGTTGCATTCTTATATGGCCCAATTCATTTGTATATTAAAAAGTATTAGTTCTTTTCCAACACCTTTTTTTTTTTTTCTTTAATCTGAAGAATAGCAACAATTACGTACTGTTTTCTGGTTTTAATTTTTGCAGCTTTGCCCATATCATCTCATTCCCTTTCCTATATTTCATGGTAAGTATTTTAAAAGTTCCCAAATCATAATGTTGAAAGTTTGCTTCTTCAGGGTCAGGGATGAGACTTTTAGTCCTTTTTTTTTTTTTTGGGGGGTCTTCTTTATTTTCATACAAGTAAAATACAAGTACCTATTCTGCCGTACATATAAGGTACGGGCGTTTGGGGGGGGTGGGGGTGGTGGTGGTGGTGGTGTATAGTCCAAATGATGAGTTGAAAGGAGACATCTTTGGGACAAATTGGTTGGTCTTTTGAGTTGGTGGGAGTTTTCAATGTTGTTCAGTTTCTGTGTGAATGCTCAAGTGATTCTAGACATTCAAGAGCTATGTTGGATTTTTCAAAATTTATTTTTGGTTAGGGCTTCTTGGACATCCTTCTTGTAGGTGGGAATTTTACTTGTCTAATAATTTAGATGTGTAGTCATGGTTTAGATTTGATAGGTTTCTCCTATCTCTGGTATGGGAAGAACGATTTCAACCAGAGCTTGGATATTCTTATTCCAAATAAAGAACTATGTGCATGGGTGACCAAACAACCATCTTCTTCTCTAAACCTCACTGAAAGAGGTTTATGACTTGCTAAAAAAAAAAAACTGCAGATGAACAGGAAGAAGAAAATTTTCGGGGAATGAGAAAATGAAGCAGAACCCTACACTGGGAAGCTGAAAAAGGTTTGTCAATTTTATTTTGTGAAACACATAAGAGTTTTGGTAGATTACCAATAATGATTTAGGGTTTCATTGTAGAATGAACAGTCAATGTCGTCGGCATCTGTAATATTGTCGGTCAAAGAGGATATGGAACCTATGTAGTGTATGTGCAGGACTTACAACCCCAATTATAACATCTACGATTATAAAAAATCCTGAGAAATGATTCTATGAGTGTGCAAAAATGTATTTGAATTTGGGTAATCTGGTGTTGAGAAATGGTTGTTACTTAGTACTTGTTCATAATTTTAGTATTCATTGTCAAATTTTTTGTGTAATGACAGAAAGTTGGACAATGTCATTTTTTCCAATGGTATGACGACAAAATATGTGCTCGCGGACAGAAGGTCCTACCTAGGTTGTATAAACAAGTTAATTCTCTAAAGGGTGAAGTGTCATCACTTAGAACTGCCAGACTGAAGATCCAAACATATATGTTGGTCTTTTCGTTGGTGATTTATGTATTGCTCATTTGTCATTGGTTGCTGGGGCATTGAGGCATGGAAATGTTGTGTTTGGGGCATTGATGTGTAATTTTCAATTGCATATTTTGTATCACCGAATTAGGCAGGCACAAAAAAAATTGTATGATTTTTTAAATTTATATAATTAAATGTATGTTTGTGTTTATACTGATTTGAATGTGAGTATGCTATATTTGGTGGTGTTACATAACTTGTATGTTAAACTTAATTTGTATACTATGAATGAATTTGTCAACATAACATATTGTGCCAAAATTACAGATTGCATACATATTCAGCACAAAAACATCATTTTTCTGCAGGTTGTAACAAAAGCGCCACTGTTGTCATAAATTGTGGCGTATTACATTCATCCACTACAAGCAAAAAATAACGTCTTAAAAAAAGTAATGGGAAATGTGATCAGTGTTTAACACAATGAATTCTAAGTTAGTTAATATGACATCATTAACATCATCTTGGTTAGTTAAGACAAACATCATTGCATAGCACTACATCCTTGGCTCCTTAGTACACGTGTAGCCCTACGTGTACTACCATGTTGTGACGACCCTGCTTCTGCTTCCGCCTGTGGTTCATGAAATATTACTTAGTTACTATTACACAACATATTGCACAGGTATATGAAATGTGTATTCTAAAAAGTATCGGTTTTATCTGTGAATGAGTCGTCCTATGTGTACTAACATGAGGCTGTGACAACCCCGCTCCTGCTTCTGCCTGTGGTTCATGTTGGGATCCCTATAATGCATTAAGTCATTAACCAAACATTAAGACAAAACATTTTCATGCTAAGCATTCTAGTATTCATATAATCAGACACAATAATGACTATGACCATGGTGTCCACCTCATACTCCAATACTTTTCAATCCATCATAATCCAAACAGTAACTACTGTACCAAAAACAACATAAACAAAAATCTTCTTAAAAAGAACATAAACAAACAGATTGTGATCTCTAGAATGCATTAACCAAACAATAAGACAAATAGCAACAACAATTCTTGTATTACTGAAATTAATGCTAAGTTAATAAATTTTGGTATATGAACTGCGTGTTGAAAAAGGTCTTAGTTTTACCTATGCTTGAGTAGCATCATTTTTTGGCTAATATTTCTTTGGTTTCCACCTCTTCCAGTCCAGATTCAAAGGTAAATAACAACCTTTGTAATTATGCCCTAAACTCTCACAATT
The DNA here is from genome assembly GCF_965113065.1 of Corylus avellana. Lineage (NCBI taxonomy): Eukaryota > Viridiplantae > Streptophyta > Magnoliopsida > Fagales > Betulaceae > Corylus > Corylus avellana. Next base: position 13,745,560 of record NC_142498.1, read on the forward strand.
TTCACATTTGACGACATATCCACTACGGGTTAGCTTGTAGGGGTTAGTCGGCTCATCTACAGCTTTTCTTCTAACAATTTGATAGGACATCGGCAATTTGATCTTTGTTGGAGAGGAACTTGACGATGAGACTTTTGGTTTTAACCCGATCCCGTACAAAGTGATAGTCAATTGCAATATGCTTTGTCCTGGCATGAAAGGCTGGATTTACCAACAAATAGGTAGCACCGATGTTATCACAGAATAATATTGGAGCAGTCGGAAGGAAAATACCTAACTCATTGAGGAGAGATTGAAGCCAACATAAGTTTGCAGCAGTGTTTGCCATGGATTTATACTCGGATTCTATGATTGAATGAGACACTATGAGTTGCTTTTGGGAGCTCCACGAAAGTAGATTAGAGCCAAGGAAAATACAGAAACCAAAAGTGGAACGTCTGTCATCCGGGCAACCTTCCCAATCCGCATCCGAACAAGCAAATAGTTGAGTTGAAGAGCATTTTCTGATAAGAATACCATGATCAGTAGTGTGCTTCAAGTAATGTAGTATTCGCTTGACAGCAGACCAATGGGTGTCTTGTGGTCATTCATGAACTGAGATACCTTACTGATAGCAAATGCAATGTCAGGTCTTGTGATAGACAAGTACTGCAAGGCGCCAACTATACTCCGATAAAGAGTTGCAGCATCAAACTTTACACCATCAAATTTGTTGAGAGTGGCAGAGGATGACATGGGAGATGTAATAAGTTTTGCTAGTGACATCTTTTTTTTTTTTTTGAAAGTTGCTAGTGACATGTTGGCACATTTGAGAATATCATAAATCTACCTTTGCTGACAGAGGTGAATTCTAGCAGTAGAACGAGAAACCTCCACCCCTAAGAAGAAGTTCAACTTTCCAAGATCCTTGATTGGAAATTCGGTAGAGAGCTACTGGATGAGACCATTAATTGCAATGGGAGAAGAGCCTGTGAGAATAATGTCGTCAACGTACACAAGAGCAAAAAGTCGAAAACTGCCTTTAGAAAAAAGGAACAATGAACTATCAGACCGAGATCCATGAAAACCAAGATCAAAAAGCTTATAGCTGAGACATTGAAACCATGCCCTGGGAGCTTGTTTTAATCCATAGATAGCTTTCTTGAGATGAAAAATAGCAGAGGGTACATTAATATCAATAAATCCAGGAGGTTGGACCATGTATATAGATTCTCGAAGAAAGCCATGGAGAAATGCATTAGTCACGTCAATCTGTTTGATTTCCCTTCCGGTAGTTACAGCAAGTGAAAGGATAGTTCTAATAGTTATTGGCTTAACTACTAGACTGTAGGTGTCTCCAAAATCAATACCCGGTTGTTGATGATAGCCTTTGGCAACAAGGCAAGCTTTATATCTTTCAATACTACCATTAGCCTTTCTCTTAAGGCGAAAAAACCATTTTGCTCCAACAACATTTATAGAGGGGTCGTAAGGAACTAAATCTCATGTCCCATTTTTTATGAGAGCATTGAACTCCTCTATTATTGCAATACGCCATTCTTGGTGTTTGGAGGCAGAGGTGAAGAATGTGGATTCTGTATCATAGGTAGTGAGAGAGGTATTTAGAGCATGAGGTAAGCATGAGGTAAAGGAAATGTAATGGTGCCATCTATTGGAATTTTTGGTTGATGGATATTGTTTTGAGAACGAGTGACCATGCTGTGAGTTTTAGGGGGAGCTTTGGGAGGTATCACAGGTAGGGAAGTCACGGATGCAGCCAATGGGAGAGGGAGCAAGGGTGTGGCAGCTTGGGTGTCATTTTCGGTAGCATTGGAGAAGTCATGGGTGCCAGGTGGTTCAGGATAGGAGGCAGCAGGCAGTGATTCAGTTGTGTCAGGAATGATTTTGGATTGGGACGCAACAGAGGAGACACTCACACGTGGACTGTGGAAAGAAGAAGCAGGATGAGACACGGTTCTTGGAGATATGGGTTGGTGCGTGAGAGACCTGCTGTGCAAAGGAGAGGAATCTTGAATTGAAAGGGACCTTTTAGATGTTGACTTGCTTTGCCAAGGAGACACCCATGTTTGTGTAGGCAAGTGAGAAAAAAAAAAAAATCAGATAATGGAGAGGAATTTTGAGTGAAGGACTGTGTAGATGAAGCCTTGCTGTGCAAATGAGTGACTTATGGGGACACGGGTCTGCTGGAAGATAGCACAGTAGGAGACAAAATAGGCTTAGATAATGGAGACAAAATAGGCTTATATAATGGAGAGGAATCTTGGAGTGAAAGAGACTTTGGAGAGAAGGAATTGTTGTGCAAAGAGGACACCCTTGCACGTGAAAAGCTCTTGGGCAAAGGAGGTGACCGTGTGATGTGCAAGGGAGAGACCCATGTATGTGGAGATTTGTTGTGCAAGAGAGAGATTCGTGAAGACCCATTGTGCAAAGGGAATACCCGTGGGAGTGAAGAGGGAATTGTGGGTGAGCATGGACTGGTTTGGCTGGAGATAAAGATGAAAAATTTTGAAATGGAAAAACTAACTCGTTGAAGATAACATGCCTGGCAAGATAGATTTTTCCAGTGAGAATATCAAGACATTTGTAATCAGTGTGTGGTTTGCTATATCCCAAGAACACACTTGATTTGGATTAGAATGAAAATTTGTTTGTGTTATATGGTCTTAAGTAGGGAAAACACTCACAACCGAAGGTCTTGAGAAAATTATAATCAGGAATCTCACCAAATAATAATTCAAATTGTGATTTTTGTTTATTGATGGATGAAGGCAAACGATTAATGAGAAAAGTGGATGTGTCAAAGGTTTCATCCCAAAATTGAAATGGGACTTTGGAGTGAGAAAGAAGAGCTAAGCTAGTATCAACAATATGGCAATGTTCGCGTTCCACACTCCCATTTTGATGATGGGTGTGAGGACATGTTTGCCTATAGTTGATACCTATAGAGCTAAAATAACGTTGTAGGGGAATAAATTATCCTCCTCCATCGCTTTGAACTAATTTAATGGGGAGATTAAAATATTTTTCAACTAAATTTCAAAATTTGACAAATGTGGAAAATACATCAAATTTAGAAGTTAATGGAAAAAGCCAAGAGTAACAACTAAAATCATCGATGCATAAATAATAGCGTTTATTATTCTTTGAAAGAACTGGAGCAGGACTCCATACATCAAGAAATAACAAGCTTAATGGAGCAATAAAAATTGAGGGTGATAATCCAAAATGTAAACGATGCATTTTGCCTTGCTGACAAGCGGGACACACTTGTGAAGACTTATTTGATAAAGCTGGAAGGCAATGTTTGGACAGAACATTGCGGATAGTTCGAAGAGCAGGATGGCCAAGTCAACGATGCTAGGAATCAATAGAGACAAGCTCACCAAGACACGCTGAAGGAGACTAGAAACGAGACGAAGTTGATGAAGGAGATGGACAGATGTAAAGATCACCTCTACTCAGGCCTTTGAGTAGCATACGCCGGGTGCGTAGATCCTTAACACGAAAATCAAATGGATGAAACTCAATGAAAACATTATTATCACAAGTGAATTGATTTACTGAGATTAAGTTTTTCTGAATGGCAGGAACATGCAACAAAGATTTTAGAGTAAAGTGTTTGCGTACAGAAGATAAGGAAGCTAAACTGGTGTGAGAATATCCAAACCTTGACCATTTCCAACACAAATCTATACATTGCCTACGTATTCATCTGCTGTGATATTTAGGCTGGTGAGGTCATTGGTTAGGTGATATGTAGAAGCCATGTCAGGTTACCAGTTCATATCCGAAAAAGACTGATTGACAGTGAGAAAGGCTGCAGGTGGAGAAGGCCCCTGGTAGGCATGGTCAAACCTGTGGTAGCACTTGGCAGTAGTATGACCAATTCAGAGACATAATTGGCACGTGGGTCTATTGGAAGAGCCAACACGTGAAGAGGAGAGACCACAACCACATCCCCTGCCATGGCCATGTCCACTAGAAGGACCATTGGAGACAAAGAATTGGCGTTGAGGCTTGCCATGTGAGGTGATATGACGTTGAGCAACATTTACAGATGAGTTTGTCATATTTCGAATTGGATTATTCCTTTCAAGTCGTTGCTCAAACGTGAGCAAATGAGAATAAAGGTCCTCCTAAGAAATAGGATCTAGATGGGTTGTGAGAGAGGCAACCACAGAATCAAACTCACCCGAGAGTCTTGCAAGTATATAACATACAAGATCTGAATCCTTAACAGGTTCTTCAATACCTGCTAAGAGATTGGACAAGCGTTGGGCTTGCATGAAATAGTTAGCCACGAAGAGGCTGCCTTTCTTTATTGTGGTCAAGCGAAGGCGAGTTTGCATGACACGCGCTTTGGCTTCCGAAGCAAACATTTTTTCCAAGATTAACCACACTGCGCATGAAGTTTTGATTCCCACAACATGGGATAAAACATCTTCTGTGAGAGTAGATATGAGTGCACTGAGAACTATTTTGTCTTGGTGATACCAAGTTGTCTACGCTGGATTTTTAACCAGTGTGTGTGTGTGTGTGTGCATATTACTTCCCTTGTAACAAATCCAAACAACTCATTTCCCTCAACCTATGGGACAATTTGAGTGCGCCATATAGGGTAATTATCCTGAGAATGCTTGACTTGAATATAGTGATGGAGAGAATGTAAGGTGGTAGGGGCTGCAGAGAGGCCATCGGAGATGGTGGAAGAAGAAGCGGATAGGAAAAAGAGTCATGATCAGACGTATGTCAATAAGAGCTCTGATACCATATAATGTTACGTAATATCTGTAAAAACAGCCCTAGTATTTCCATTGGGTTGTGTTTCATATATAGATGATAAATCATAGGATTACAATATTTAAAAGTTAAATTTACAATTATCTAATCTGTACTATTTGAATTCAAATTGAGAAAGATAGAACTTTTAGTTATGCTAAGGCTTTGAATGACTTGTGAGATGTGGATAAGGATGTGTTCCAATATTAAGATTGGGTCTCACATTAGAAAATTTTCATAAGTGGTTAAAAACGTATAATTAAGCCTAAACACATTATTAAGCTTTTGGGTTGACTGATATTTCAATTCCCAACATGTTATATTAGGGAATAAATTCAATTCGGTCAAGGCAAAAAACCCTTGTTTTTTGCCCACCACTTACAAGCTGACACCTCAGCTCAGCACACAAACTCAAAATGAGAACAAAACACCATATTATTCCTCCCACATTGACCTGCTACCCACTCCGCCTAATGCCACCGCCCGCTTCCGCTTCTGTGTTTGTTGGCCCTATAGGGGTGGCGTGCGGCCACCCCAGCCACCCATGGGGTGGCTCGCCGGCCACCCCGTGGCTTGGGGGTGACTAGCGCGGCCACCTCGTGGTTGGGGGTTGCTCGCCGACCACCCCAGCTCCTCCCCTTGTGCCTACTCTCGTGGCCCAACTCCTCCCCTTTGGCTGCTCTCATATATGATTTGATGTTTTGTTCTCACTTTAATTTTTTGTATTTTTTCTTGAATTGATGACGTGTGACGTGTTGATTAGTGGGCAACAAACCCATGATTTTTGCCAAGACCGTATAGCAACAGCTCTCGTTATATTATCTTCTCATTGAAAGAACTTCATAAGGTGTCAATCCTCCTAACAAGTGATATCAGAGCTGATGGTGGTGTGCAGTAGTACGATGGAGTGGTGCAAGCACAGAAAAAAGTTCTTGGAGTAGGGATAAAGGTGCATGGCGCGAACAAACCCACATAACACATAAGTGATTTTGGAGACATATCACAAGATTAACCCGTAAGATTGATAAAGAGTTTCCATTTAAAGAGTAGTGTAGTAATACAATGGATTCTAAAAAAAGGCTTATGTTTGAGATAATGTAGTAATTCTTATAGATTGTAATATTAAAGATATGTGTAACTCTGTTTGTTGTTGAATGAAGTTGTTATTATCATCAAATAAGTGGCTTAATGTTAAAGGCTCTTCTAATTAGCTCTTAGGTGAAAGGTTCGAATCCCCCTCTATTACATTAAATATTTTACATTTTAAAAGAGCTAGGCTTGGGCGTGCGCGGCCCTAAACACATGCCCAGCATGTGACCCAATCTTGAGTAGGCAGTTATTAAAAAGAATTAAGCTACTGAGCAGCAGCCATGGGGACTCAAACCATTGTAACTCTAATTGGAAGAGGTACTTCAAACCATTAGACTAACCGCTTATCTATTGACTATTGTAAGTTACGAAATTCGTTTTACTTGACCGTTTTGTAACTACTCTCCAGAATCTATAAATAGAGCTTTTTACTCTACGAATTTCCTAACTTTATTTTCTCATCCCTCTTAGTCTAATACATGATTTTGTATAGAAAACTCTGAAAAACAAACTTCAGAATTGTTGTCTGCAGTTAATGGTTTTGTTGTATCTTGGAGGTGAATTGTTTGCAACCCGACAACAAAATCTTTTGATTGGGGGAAATTATCACATGCTTTAAAATCACATGGATTTTTCTGATTATTGTTTATGCTTGATTTTCCTCAACAGTAATGCGGTGATAAACTCATGTGGAGATGAGATTGTTGAATATCCACGTATGAACATAAAAAAAATTGTCTCATTGAAAAATGTCACAAATTTGAGTGACTAATATAACATAATTGGATCCAAATGTATAAACTTTAAGTTTTTCGGTGAATAAGCAGTATTCAATAGGTACTTGACGATGCTCAAGGTAGCATGCTCACCAAGCTGCTTGATTAACATCACTAGGTTACTTAGTTAGAGCATTCCCAATGGAGGAGCCATATTTTTATGTAAAATGGCTCATCATAACTCACTTTTATCTAGTTTAGCTAAGCTATTTTTAAATGTCTCTACATCCGATTAGCTATATTTCCATCTATTCTATTAAAATATTATTAAAAGTAAAAAAAAAAAATTGGGAAGAAGAGAACATAAGAGAGGAAAAATGAAAAAAAAAAAAAATTTGAGAAAGAAAGAACATGCAGTAAAAAAATAGGAAGATAATTGGAAAAAAAAAAAACAGGTAAGAGAAACAATGAATAATAAAATAACTCCCTTGAAAAGTGCTACTACATTTAGCTTTTCTTTTAGCTCTTCCAATCAAATATCTATTTTACATTTTCTTTTGGCTAATCTAATGTAGAGGTTTTTTTAAACATTTGAAGAACTATTTTAGATAAAAGTAACATTTGGCTCTTCCATTGAGAATGCTCTTAGACGCTTTTCATTTTATTTTACTTCTAAAAAAATGATTCTGTTCCATTTTTGGTTGCAGCTGTCTGCTGGTGATTGCCAAAATGAAGACCATGTCGACCAAATTCAATCCAAGTCTGTTTTGGAAAGAAAACTACAACTCTGTAATCTGTATTTGCGCTGATGCAGTTGGTCAGATGGCTAACCTCAAGGCTCAATTGCTCAAAGCCATGTGAATGCACGCAAAGAGATGGAAAGGAAGATCAAAGGCTTGCGGGCAGGAGAAAAAGCCTGATCAGGAACAATTTTTTTTTTTTTTAATTTTTTTTTTTAGAAAAAGAACTACACAATTAAGTTATTTTGGAAACCATACACACAATGCAAGATAAATCCAGTAAAGAATTTTACAGCTTAGGAAGGTTCTCCTTCCAAATAATTACCCTTGCAAACCAATCACCCTACAGTAACCATATAAAAACATACTGTTTGAAATATACATACATATTTATATATAGTTTACTTTACAGCATCAACCATTCTACTAATGATTGAACTTGTTAAAACTTCCCTGGATGGAAGCTACCAAATTCCATAATTTAAAGCAGCGGGGGCGGCCTTCTTGAGAAGCATGTACTTATCTCATGATATTCCTTTCTTTTCACTGATGCAAGAACCAGACAGGCCACAGCAGCACCAACAAGAGGCATGGATGATTCCCCCTGTTTTTTTATCAGGTTCCAGATGTAGGATTTTCTGCATGAGGAAAGAAATAAAAAATAAAAAAGCAATGTGAGATGAAACTCCTGAGAAAGTGATCTGCCCCTGAAACAATGCTCAAATAAACCAAAAAGACTTGCAGATATGATTTTCCGCAGTCTCCGGAAAGGTAATCCCACCCCATGAGGCTCAGGATTGAAGAAAGAAGGAATGAAAAGGAAAACAAATAAAAATATCAAATTTTGAAACTTTATTCCCACCAAAACTGCACAACCAGAGTCCACAGATAAATGTAATCTTCGAGTACACTCCCCAAGCAAATTTCTTGGCTCAAACTCAACTAACTCCTGAATTTTATTAATTGCATTCAGTTCACCACCCATAACAAAGAAATATAGGCATTCATAGTAAAACTGCCCGTAAAACCAACCAAATCCTAGACTTTTAACTCAGATTACCAGAGGTCCTCAAAAATAATTAAAAAGAAAATAAACAAAAACTACCAAAAAAATAAAAGATGTATGAAAACTCTAATTCTTTAGTCTCTCTTTTCGAGACCTTTTTTTGGCTAATGGCCATTAGCCGTTGCTCATTTACCTTTTCTTGTTTTTGTTTTCGCTCATTGATTTTAATTGCATCAAGAAAGCTCATCAGATAAAGGGCTCACAGGTGCATTTTGCTCATATCCCTGGGGGTCAAAACAAGCACTTTTTGTTCATTGTATAACTCGACCAATCACCCATTCTCCCAACAAAAGTTTGTCACTAAAATAAAAGCCGTGTTATTTATGCACAATGAAGTTCCATTTGTAAAAGAGAAGAATTCCCCATCACGAGGACACAAATTTCCTCTCAAATTTCCAAATGGTTCCCACCAAGTGTTCATGAAACTCTATAAAACGACAGATTTATTCAGAGCAAAATACCTTTCAGTATAAGACACTCCACTCAAGATCCCTCAGATTAGTTCATGATTTCATTGTTTCTCCAACAGAGTGATTGCCATGCATAATCACCCATCTATAATCATCAGCAAGTACTGTTTTAGTAGTCTTCCGTGACTGCTATTCCCCTATGCCTAAAGTGTTTTAGAAGCTTTTTCCTATCCAAAGTGAAAATAGTGAGCAAAAAGGAGATGGTGGTGCTTAAGAAACCAAACCCAAAATTAAGTTAACCATCTGAGGGGAAATCAACATGCTCGGGAGTAAATGACAGTTAAGATGATACACCCAAAAGGTTTGAGTATTTGGCTAGTGCGCAGACGAACATAATGGTTTGAGTATCAAAAGACTCACCACCACAAAAGAAATGCATTGCAGTTTTCTTTTATCTATATGTACGCACCTTCTCCAAATTGCTGCTCGAATCGAGCCACAATGTGTTTCCCGTAAGTGTATTTCTTCAAAGCATGAGCATGAACTCTTACACAGCCAAGCAATATTGCTCGCTGATTATCAGAACATATGTCAAGAATCTTCTGGACCACGTAATTTGCAAATTGGTCCTTCATCATTGTCTACAAGAAAGAAGTTGAATATGGTAAATTAAGCAAGCATAATACAAACTTTAACTACTAAACTCCTAATTAACAACCCTTATGCAGATTATGCAACAAAGATTTGCAGCATTGACAAGAGAGGCAGGATTATCATCCAGTACAGTACTATAATTTATTATTGAACATGTATAGAAACCTCAAGAGATATGCGGTAAACTAAATTTTGGCGCCAAAACATAAATGTCTAATAGGACTCTCATTTAGTGCTGGGGCAATCTGGGTAAATTATTCAATAACAAAAGCACAAAAGTTTAAAAGATAAATAACTTAATTGCAAATGATCGCTTCTTCAGGGAACATAAGAGGAAGAATCAAACATCGAGTTCTGCACTTGAATGACCTCTAAGTTCAGTAGGTAAATTAATTACACAGAAAAAAAATGTCGTACTTCTCATAAAGTTGTATGATGAATAGTAAACAATGAATTGTAACACCTTTTATGTTCTAATATATGATTTATCTAATGACAGACTTCCCAGGAATACCTCTTATCATCACCACCGTTAAAGACAGACCAAAGCTTTGAAGTTTCTGTCTTTATCAAGCTCACCATACAAAGAATCTTCTGAAGAGTGTGCAGCAGTATTTAAATGCCATTTGGCTTGTGGAGATAAGTATTAGTTTGTTTCCTACCTAGTAGTCTTTAAGGAGGGGAAGATCTCCAGAACTATGATTATACCATACTCATTCCATTTCAATTTTACCTTGAAAGGAAATTGACAAAGCGTAAAACTTAAAAACATACTTGCAGATGTACCAAAAGTATCATGGTATGACACAAACAGAGACATCTAAACTTAATTTCATCTTCATATCCTGTCTAGAGAGTAGTAAAGCACTTTTTTTATTTTTTGATAAGTACTCGAACTTCATTAAAAGTAAGGCGCAATCCACAGTGTACAAGAAATATACAAAAGAGACACCTAACTAGGAGGGAAAAAAAGAAAAGCATGAAAATCAAGCACATTAGGAAACTCTAAAGCAGCTGTCAAGAGGTAACTAGTATTGAAGAAGAAAGACTTTACATCCACTACTGTTCTCTGGCAGTCTTCAAAACGGCAAGATGGCACCATCTTCTACACTGCTACACTCTGAGGACTGCCATATAACTCTCTCCAACAAGCAAAAATGTCTACCACTCGTCTAGGCATAACTCAAGACAACCAAAACGGCTGAAAAATAACACTCTATAAGGCACTAGTGACCTCACAATGAAGAAGTAAAGGATCTACAATCTCTCTATTCCTCTTAAAACATACAACACCAATTGACCACCAAAACATGACGCTTCCTAAAATCATCCAAGGTAAGGATCTTCCCTAGAGCGGCCAACCAAGCAAACAATGTTGCTCTTAAGGGAACCTTACTCCGCTAAATACTCTTCAAACAAAAGGGAGAACCATCATGAGGGGCAAGGACATTATAGAACAATATAACATCAGACAAACCTCTCTTGGAGGGGCCAGCAAAGCTTGTCTTCGCCACTCACGCCCTGATCTAAAAAATTACAAAATATTAAAAAACAAAGCTTACATTCTAAAAAAATAAAAAAAAATTAACATCATGTTTGCCACCCAATCATGAGCCGCTCTAGTAAGCTTACGTTCCATTGATGGGAGCCACTAGAAATCTCCAAATGATCTGCCACACAAGCATACTTAATGCGAGCAATACTACACAAATCTGGAAAAAGCTTCATTGAAGACATGATCCCCACATCACAAATCATGCCAGAATCTAATCTTCGAGTCAGTTCCCAGAAAACCCCCCTCAACCCCTCATATTTTTCCACAAGCCCACCCCATAAAACCCATAAACCTCATTAGAACGCCACTCACCCCACAAGCTGCCATATTTAAACTCCACTACGATTCTCCACAAAGCCTCTCTCTCAGGCATATAATGCTATAGCCACTTCCCCAAACGAGCATGGTTGAACAAAAGCAAGTTTCGGACCCTAAACCTTCCTCGAAAATCAAAGAACAACCCTTGAACCAGCTCACCAAGTGAAATTTGAATGCTTCACTTAGCCCACCCCATAAAAAAATTCAATGAAACTTCTCTATGCGATTGGCAACACCCATAGCAAGAGGGAAAAGAAACATGAAGTACGTAGGCAAATTGTAAAGGGTGCTCTTGATCAATGTAATCTTACCACCCTTAGACAAGTACATCCTCTTTCAACCAGCCAAACGACATTCAATCTTCTAAATAACAACATTACAAATGGATTTGGCCTTAAAAAAGGCTCCCAACAAAATACCAAGATACTTCAAAGGCAAACCCTGCATCCCAGAAAACCTGCCAAACTATCAACATTATTGACATTGCACATAGGAACTAATTTCGACTTGGACAGGTTAATTCTCAAACCATGGAGCACTTCAAAGCATAAAAATATGGCACGCATATAGCGGAGGTGGTATAGATTAGCCCCATAGAAAATCAAGGTATCATCTGCAAACAGGAGATGTGATATATTAAATATTAATCACACCAAAGTTCCTAGACCCCATACAAAAGCCTGAAAGAACCCCTCCCCCATTAACAGTGGCTAAAAGCATTTTACTTATTAGCCCCATGACGATGACAAACAACAACAGAGACAAAGGATCTCCCTGACTCAAACCACGGGAGCTACTGAAAAATCTGGATTGTCTTTCACCAACACTCACCATACCCAACAACAACACACAGGAAACCCCCCGGTTCCTTTCAACCAAATGTAGAAGAGACCCCCCCTTCTGTTACCAAGAGCTCAAAGGTTTTGGCCTCTACAAAAAAGCCAGCTCAAGATGACCAACACCAATGGCCACCCCCTATGCACATATAAACAAATAAACACCTCACTAGAATGTATAAGAAATGTGTACCTGCAAGAAACATAATCAATAGCAACTAGAATAAGAACAAATTGTATGCTTACGAGCTCAAATTTTCCAGACACTTCAAAAATAAAAAATTATTTAGAGTAACCCCAAGAGAATAACTATATAAGCCGTTTCTTTCTTTCTTTTCTTTGTTAGGGCAGGCGAGTATTCTAATGAATAATAAGCATATATAACCCATGCTTTAACTTAACTTACCAATAAATTATCAGTTCCTTCCGTATGCCCAAAAATCTCCCCAATTAACAGCTCTCGTTCAGTGGCGCCACCATACTCCAAACATTTCTCAACAACGTTTGAAGCAAATTTATGCTGGCTCAGATGTACAATATGTCCTGACAACTTGCTTATAATCTGGCGCCTTTCCTGAGGCTTTCCTCTCTCCAATACATGCTAATATAAATCAACACAAGCATTGCATTACCATCCAACAACTGACACAGTAAATACACTAGAAGAAAGTGAGGAAAAGAATTTCGGGTACACAGTTCAAAAAGCACAGTACATCCAAGAAAGTCAAAGGGCAAGAAGCATTTTTCACTGCATATACATAATATAAGGAATAACTGAACAAATACAAGAATATCAATGATACAGAACATACCTACAGGCATATATACTTGAGAACTAATTCGAGTTCAAATTGACAGTATGGTATACTTTCCGCATCCAGAATCCAAGTATTTTCTGCTTCACAAATATAATATTTATGTGCATTTAATATCAAGCATTATTCCTATTTCCCAATTTTGAATTTTCTCATTTCGTTATCAGCAAAGGGCAACAGAACTCTCTAGCTCTCTATCGAGAACAAATGTGCTGCTTGGTCATCATGTATACATGTTTAAATTCATTCAGTCATACCTGAATAGGTGTACATACATGCATAAATAAACATATACAAATATACATCCACATTTCTCTTTTTTGAGAAAAAAAAAAAAAAAAAATCAATACACAAGTAAAATTGATTTTATTCTTCAAACGTATGACAGGACCAAAAACCAACAATTTCTTTTCCCTTTTTTCTGGTAATGTTTAATGACCACGAATTTTCCATAGTATTTATACTCGAAGGGCATCCCACCCGAAGAGGATTATATCAACCAACGGAGAAAGTTTAGTCTAAAAGACCAACAGCTCAGAATCTTTAAAAGCAACCTAAAACTGTACACAACATTTAATTTTCATGCCCATTCTTGTATTTTAAGGGCAAGTTCCATCCACGTTGTTTCACTCTATGGCAATTGAGCACTATGCTAACTACATAAGCACAACATCACCTCCAAGAACTAGACTTGATCTCCACTACCCATACAAATTCATAAAAAGCAGATTACTTGACAACAGGAGAGAGAGGGAGAGAGATGAGGAGCAAGGCAGAGAAAAAACTTTACAAGTGTCATAGCCCAAACAAAAGAAACCAACCTGGGTGACATAGTTGCCATACTGGTCCTGAGCAAGAGCACAAACAGACTCCAATATTTCATCCACTATAAACTGACATCGCACCTCATCTGTACAATGCTCTAGAACTCTCTACAAAAAACCATCACGGAACAGCTTCTTAGTGTTATGCATACCAGAGGAAGTGCTTCCACCACTCAGGTTTAACATTACCTGTATGACACGGCAACCATAAGGATGCATAGAAAGCGTCGCAACTTGACCGCGAAAAGCAGATATGATAAACTCAATTCTCTCTGTTGGAACACTCTCAATGCACTTTTGTATTACATGATTCCCGTTTTGATCACGAACACATCTCATAACATGTCCATCCAGCTCTCGAACAAGCTGTGCTTTTTGTTCAAGCTCAATAACGTCAAGTGCCTGCAACAGTATAGAATCAAAGTCAATATCTTCTCTAACATTGAGAGGAAAAGAGGTCACGAGACTGACAGGATGGCCATGACATCACATAGGCTCTGCTTTACATGTGGGACCAATATATATAAATTAACCTGTATAAACTTGTCACTTTTTTTCTTTTTGAGGATATCCACAATGTTGGTGTGTTTCTTAAGAGATTAGGTATTAGGTAAAGTTATATAGCAAGAATGGTTAAGAAGATCCACATGATTACATTCCGATATGTGCAACACTGAAGTTGTGCCACCAATGAAAGGAGAAAGGAATTCCAAATAACAAACAAAAATATTACAAAAATAATAAATTGTTGCATGTACTACTAACTAAAAGAAGAGCCAATGCGTTGAAGTGAAACCCATTCCACTCAAATGGACAGATATATATATATATATATATATATATATATATATATATATATATATATATACATATCAATGCAGTTGCAAACACACGGAAAAAAAAAAAAAACAAAAACAAAAACAAAACAAAACAAAACAAAACAAAAAAACAAAACAAAAACAAAAACAAAAACAAAAACAAAAACAAAACAAAAGGCTTAGTAGATTGGAAAGAAAATTTCAGCAAAATAAACAGGGCACCACCACTAGTAGAAGGGATCCCCAGTGCCACAGAATTTCAGGAATAAATTCCAAAAATTAAACTTTTAATATTTAATATCATCAAAGAAACTGCAATACTAGGATTGGGTGTTGGCGATTCTAGATGCCATTGAAGAGGATTTTCATCGGGAAGTAAAGGTTGCGTGCCCAAAGACTAAAGGAAGGAGGGAGCTGTTGAACTTAGAAAGCTCCATTAACTATGGTGATGCAGGCGCATCCTCTTAGTGGAGGAAAGGCAAGTCTCACGTGCTGAAGCATCTAGGGCTCCATTGTGGGTTTCGGGTTCGAGGGCTTTAGGTCCTGGAGGCTTGTTGGGTTTCTTTTTTGTGAGCTGGTTTGGTTGTTCCTATGTACTTAGGGGCGCCTTACGCTTTTTTAATAAATCTTTTATTACTTATCAAAAAAAAAAAGAAAGAAACCGCAATACAGCTGATGAGCTTCAACAGTTGGTGATTTTCTTGATCTTTTTTTTCCTTCTAATTAAAAGTTCTCTTGCGCACTTCCTGTGTATATATACATGAAGTGGCAACCCAACCCATCTTCGTGTGGGACTCATGTATATTCCATGATGTGGCAGCCCAGCACGTCTTTACACCCATTTGTTACACTTATTTTATATTGGTTGATGTGGCATAACTGACTTGTTATATCTGTGTTCCCTTTGTATCACATAGAAAAAAAAATGGCAAGTGGTCAAAGACTCAGAGGCCACACACCTACTCCCACTCCAACATTTGCTAATTTAGGTGCCGGCCTTTTCTTCTTCTTTTTGTTTTATTCTTCAAAGAAACTTAAAAGAAAGCCGGAGCTCAAACATTGAAACAACCCTTGATGACTTGTTTCACATTTGATTCTGCTCTGGTGTGCACAAATTGTTATTGTTATCATCATCACAGCTACTGGCACACACAAGTTGTTATTGCTATTATCATCCTTACCATAGGGAGTGGGTACATTAGACTTCTTAATCAACATGATAAACACTTACTTTGTTTGAATCTTTCTTCGGCAATGACTTTTTCTGTGTTTTTTTAACTCTTTATCAAAACAAATTAACTTTCGAAGAAGTTGTGGAAGCGTTCAAACAAAGACAGTCGCACAGTGGTCCTTTTATTATAATTTATGACAACAAAGCCTTGCACTTTTTATGATATTCCTCTGATTACCTATCAAAAAAAAAAAAAAAAAACTTTACGACAACAAAACGTTCCCCATTCAAGTCCGTCCTTCATGGTTGTGGAGCTTGAGTTTGCTAATCTGTACCAGAAACATTAAGGTGGTTGGAAATCTGAGCAAGAGGTTCTGAAATTTTAAATTTTGACCATAGCCTTTGTATAGGTTGCTAGAGTCAATGTTATTAGATGGCTTTCCTCAAAAACTTCTCGAGCATCCTATCCAACATAACTAAGTTACCTGAATTCTGTAATTTGGAAGCCTATTGTTTGGTTTTTTTTATAAGTAATAATGATATAAAAAGCACAGGGGGCGCAACCCACATACACGGGAAGTATAAAAGAGAGCGCCTAAGAGAGAGAAAAATGAAAAAGGAAATCAGTGAAACTACTCCCTATAGGAGCAAGCCAAGCGGCCGTCTAGAAATACAAAGTAAAGAAGAAGAAATGAGTCAATTCCTCTATGGTCCTAGTGGAGTTCTCAAAGCATCTAGCATTCTTTTCATTCCAAATACACCACATAAGACACAGAGGGATCATCTTCCACACTACCGCGCTTCGGGAACGGCCTCCCGACCACCAACAATCGAACAAGCCCCTCACCTTGCAAGGCATAACCCAATGCAACCCAAACCGATCAAAAATAGTATGCCAAAGAATGCTCGCGGTCTTGCAATGGAGAAGAAGATGATCGACTGACTCTCCATTCTTCTTGCACATACAACACCACTCCACTATCACTAGGTTTGTTGAGAATGGATCAAAGGACACAGCTGATTCTGCTGCTGCTATTCATCCCATATTTCATTATGGCAAGGGTAGCCAGTGATGACTGTGAGTTAAATTTAACTGCCATGCTCTTTCTTAGTTTGTTAATCAAGAGTTTATGCAACTCACAAACTTCTAGTATCCATTCTCCGAGTTTATTGCTAAGCACCTCATACATCTCCCTTGTTATACAAACTAGCCTATAACCCGAGCAATGAGTGGGTGTTCTTTCATTGTATTATTAATTTTTTTTTTTTTTTTTTTTTTTGATAACAAAGCGTCCCCTCCACACAGATCGGGTAATACTCCGACTTCGCCGGTAGGCTGGCCCCAAGAAATTGTTTGCACCCAAAGGAATTCGAACCTTAAACCTCATGGACTACCACAAAAACCAAGGCTCTTACCACTTGAGCCAACCCCTTGGGGTTTATTATTAATTAGAACAAAATGTATAATAGACACTTTTGTTTTCAGTGTTTTCTTTCTCTTATTTTTTCTTTTGAAAACTTAATCGGAACTTAAAGATACAAAACAAAGGCACATTCACAGCAGCGAAACACGGCAAAACAATCAGTTACAAAGACAATCGGCGAAACATAAAAAACACATACAAGACAAAACAAATTTAAAAAATAAATCTAAAACACATAAATCTTACCCGGCGAGATAGAGAGATGGCATAGAGACAAAGACACAGATAGCAGGGAGTTTTAGTGGGTAGAAAGTTACATAGAGACAGAGACGGTGGGGAAGAACAGAGAATAAAGAGACAGTGGGAGTCTAATTTGCTATTTGCATGGTTTAAAGTCAGTGGAAAAAACTAAACACATGTCACACGTGTAAAAAATCATAACGCATGTTTCACAGTTTAAAGTCGGTGTGTTCAAAATCAAAACTTGCACAAAGAGCCAAAGAGAACAAGTTAAAAATATAAGATAAAATTTAAAAAAAATGATGATTTGAGTAGTTTCCAAAATTCAAGTCTCCTTAAGATAAAAAGGGAAACCCAAACAAAAATTCTCTTTCTTACACAACCAAACTCCTCACTCTCCCTCTTTGGTTTCTCTCTTCAGTAAAATCAAAATATAACATTTGTGTTTTAAATCAAAAGACATAGTTCCCCTCACAGTTTGTGTTTAAAATTAAAATGCACAGCTTCACTCATGGCTTAACACATTAAGGTTAAAAATCAAAACGTTCAGTCACTAAAAATCATCTGTTTAAAGTACACTCACAGTGAGTTAACACTGTGAGTTAACAAGTGGGTTAACATTAAATTTCAAGTGGACTCAAAACGCACGCACCTTAAACAATTCAAAATCAAAAAGTTCAATCACTAAAAATCAACCGTTTATAGTACACTCACGGTGAGTTAACATTAAAAATCAAAAGGACTCAAAACACACACACCCTTAAAACAATCCCAGTTTAAAGTCAAAAAAATTATGAGTTCAATACACTGTCGCAATTTTGGGCCACCTCCAAGGAGGGACTCAGCTATTTTATATATATACTCCAATACATTTTACATGTTAATTCTTGTTTCTTCTGCTTCTTCCTACCTTTTCTTCTTTCTTTTTTTGATTTTGCTCTAGAAATTTAATTATGACTCAAATTCATTTGATTGCTGAGAGAAAACTGAAAGATGGGGGATACCACCTTCAACCAAACAGGGACCCTAGTCTCCAATAACTTGTTGGAAGCTTGCCAGCGACAACAACAACGGTAGCCACAGAATCAACCGACAACCACAAAGCAACTTTTCGACATCAACTCAACATGCCACCGAAGCAAACATTTCAACCGACGACCATTGCAAAACTCTCCAGCCATCATATATGTCACCAACCACCACAGAAAACACTGACTGACACCCATACACCCTGAGCAATTGTTTCTACTCAAGGTGGAACTCATACCACAGCAGCCACAATATCGGTTCTATCATTTACACCACAACCACGGACGATAACAAAGCTAACGGTGGCGATGAAGACAACATCACACCACTGATAATGACGGTGATATCAGTGCCATCTACCCCCAATCACAAGCATTAAGCCCAATTTTCAAAAGTACATGATCAGTAGCTCAAACACAGGAAATTAAATAAAAAAGGAACAAGCAGAAAAGAATGGATGCACTCAAACTGTCAGAGGATGTGAGATGTAGTTAAAGCTCTGATACCATGTTGTAGGGCTTGCATGGGAAGAAAATAGAGGAAGATGAGGCTATGTTTTCTACATAGCCTCTCTCACCTCATACTGCATATAGATATATTGTAAAATTAAATACCAAGACCAAAATACCCTTGTAACCAATTTCTATCACCAACATATTCTTTTAACCCTAAGAAGCTCTTCTAACAAACATAAATATAAGGTAATTACATAGAAATATAATGTAAAACAAGTATGTAGATAGCTTAAAAGGTAGAGGAAGTACCGAGCTATGACAGAAGTATCAGCAAAATACACATTTCATCTTGACCTGCTTTGGGTATGCCGTCCATTGTTCTAGCCCTTTATGGATACTTTTGCATATAATAATATGGAATTTCTAGGGCTCGTTTGATAATATGGAATTTATAGTTTTTATTTTAAGTAAAATTATTATATATAAATTAAAAAATTAGAAACGAAATTCAAAATGAAACTAGACTTTTTTTAGAGTCAGAGATAGATTCAGATTATTACATTAATTAGTTATTTATTTCTTATTGTACAAAAAACTTTTTGAATTCCCTGTAGAAAGAGATTTCGCTAACGAAAAAGCTTTCAATGCTACCCAATACCCCTCCATTTTCCAAATATTTTTACGAATTCGTTTTTTTGATATAGAAGTGCGTTTTTTTGGAACTGCCATTAAAAAATTATGATAGAGTATTCATTTCTCTAGTTGGATGTGAAAGACATCTATTGTTCAAAACCAATTGTTCTTTACTTACTATCTAATTATTAACAAAACAACTCAACACACAAAACACCCAAAACTACTTTCACCTTTATATCACATCACAACTAAAAAGCAAAAAGCACCTTCTAAACAGCAATAGCAAATGAGCCCCTAGTATTTGACATCTTCTTCATAGAATCTTCGATTATTTCAACTTTGGCTCCAGGATGACACCTAAAGTGTGTTTATGCATTTTTACAGAGTCATCTTAATTCTTACATCATTTGTCACTTTGACCAGTATTGATCAAATTCCTTTGTTTGTAAGACTTAGCTCAGATATTTGAGGGTTTTAATCTTAAGTGACAATTTCCTGACTTGTTAAACAGCTGGAACAGGTGGACAAGCAGAGAGTTGTCAAGATTTGGCTACTGCTTGCTGGCTGTCATAGTAAATCAGTTAGGGAATTGACCCATATGCAGTTACCAGCTAATTAGTTCCTTGTCTACCTGTGAACCCTATCCTACCCTCTGCAAAAATTATTCTAACAGAATCTAAATCTCTATATCCGAAGTCAAAACCAGCGTTGTACTAACTTAGCACCAAATCTCATTAGTAGTTGATTTTTGGCTGAGGGTAAGAAAAATTGAGTCATGGTGACACTAACAATTTCGGTTGAGGGTTATAATTTCAGGCCAAAACGCTGGAAGGTTTAAAGGTGTTAGAACTTAAAGGTAAAATAAGGCTAAAGAAATGAAGTGTAGATAACAAAAGAGTAAGACCTAGGCACATTGTTAAACATCACCCAAAAATAGCAATTAATTTCAACTTCAGCTCCTTAAAATATGCCTTTCTCGGTATATCCAGGTAATAGGTAGGAGCATAGACTGAAATTCTGGAGCAACCATTTACATGAGTTAATTAGTTTAATAAAAAAAATAAAAATAAATAAATAAAATAAAAAAGAAGAAGGAAATAACAGCAAACTTGGGGTGTGCAGGCGCATCCCCCTAGTGCTCGGGGTTTAGGGTTGCTGTGATGTAATCTTGTTTAGAGTTTGTGGGCTGGTTTCTGTTGGGATGTTTGGTGTTTGGGGTTTCTTGCTTTTCTTGGTTTTTTTTTTTTTGTTTTTTGCGTCCTTGCATACTTCCTGTATGCTTGGGGCACCCCTATGCTTTCTATAAAATTTCTTGATTACCTATCAAAAAAATAAACACTTGGAAGAAAAACAAGCTGAAAGTTGGACAAATTAAACCCATAAGACTGATTAAAACTGATCTAAAGATACCCACAGAACACAACTAAAAATCATTAAAAGAAAAATTAGTTTCAAAACATACAAAAGTTCAACTCCCTACGCAAGTTCTACGCAGAAAACATTATGGACCACACAAATTGGCTGCCAACCCAACTTTGACATTGAACCAACTCCCCAAACTCCTCTCATATTTCAAGGTGGTAGGCTCTCTGTCATGGCCTGTCCAAATCAGTTTCAAGATCACTACGAGTGCAACTACCCTAGTCTGCCAGACTGGTGCATAGAATTTAGATAATATACGACATTGTCTCATCAACACACTCCATATCTATGTAAGGCATTAAGCTTTATTTATATTCTTATTTTACATACTATAAATTCAGCAAAACAAAATTGGACAATGAATAAACATGACTAGTTAAAATACTACAAATCTGTCTAAGCATTATACGGTACAGATTATGGAAAATGTCAAACACAATATTTCATAGAATTATCAAAATCCACATATTAACGAAAAGATCTAAATCCATGGACAACACACTATTTCATAGACATGAATAACAAACTAAACTTCTCAGAAGCCCTTTTTTTTTAATATGTATTGAGATATCATTAAGAGCGTAAGGCACCCTGAACAATATGGTCACTACTTCCAAATTGCAAAACTAAACAACAAGTATCACCTTTACCAATATGTGCTAATAAGACCAAAACAAAGGCAAACAGTAAATCAACTAAATTATAGAGAAAACTAATGAATATTTGGGGATATTCAGTTCATTACATATATCTAGATGGCTCCCTCTAATTCCAATACTTTTTAAGCCTGTAATTCGCTTTGTGATTTTCTTACTCTGATTAGATTGCAACCACATTCCAATACCATTAGAAAACACCACTTACTGGCTGACATTTGAAATGTGCTGTGAATGAAAAACATTTCTTTTTGATAGGTTTCTGGATAGATACTTTCGACATTAATGCAAGAAAAGGCAATCCAAAATGGGTCTTAACAGGAAAAAATAACTTCTTAAACACCCCCAAGTAAAGGAAGATGGACTACACATAATTCAAATCTAGCAGGATAAAATCCACTGATATCCAATTACAATTTCTTAATAATTGTAACTAGCAATTAAAGTAATGTGCTTCCATCAAACAATGAGATTTGTGCACATCAGAAAATGGTATTTGTATTAAAAGAAAAGAAAAAAAAATGTGTATAGAAGGTGGCTGAAGAGCAAACAATAAGTAATAGTAAAGACATAATGCCTCCATACTTTGTTAACTTACCTAACAATATGTGCAGACACAAGTGGTCATAACATGCATATACACCATGAAGTTGATAGACAGCAGATAGATGCATACAGGGATATATTTATACCGCAGGGCCACATAGGTGAATACAAGAACCAGACATACCTTTTGGATTACACGACAGCCGTACATCTGCAGACTTAAAGGCAAAACCTGACCTGTGAGTTGATTAGCAAGTTCCTTCCTCTGTTCAGGGCTCCCATACTCAAAAAACTGAAGCAAACAAAAGATTGAGTAAAAAGAAGTTAACAATTAAGAAAACTAGCATATTAGGAACAACTTTACAGAAAATGGTTTACATATATACCTTCTGAATAACATAGTTACCGAAAACATCAGTCATTAGCTTGGAAGCATGAGGGAGAACCTCTTTAAATACAGATGCCTTCTCTTCAACACTACAATTTTCCAACTTCTGCTGAATAAACCGACTCCCATGTTGATCAGCACTGGAGTTGGAAGTTCATGATGACTTACTTGATGCAAAGATATAAACTATCATATATGAAAAGAAAATTGAACACAGAACAACTTGCCTGAATTCAACAATATGGCCTCCGATATCAGACAGCTCAAATCTACGGCCTTTGCCAGATTTCAATTCTTCAAGAAAATTATATATTTTGGGGTCATCAAAACTCTCAAAGCCTCTTTGACTTTGCCATCCAGGATATACACCAGCATTTCTACCAGAAGCTGGAGCAAATCTCATTTCATTTCTTCCCCCAGGAAGACCAGTTCCACCAACAGGCGATCCCGGTAAAGCTGGACTTGCAAGTGGCGAGTTCGCATACTGCATAAGAAAACCCATGTTTTGCTGACTCCCATAATAGTTAGGACTCATCATCCCACCTCGTCTTGGGTTTAACTTATTTGAGCCTCCATTTATCTGATGGAATTTGTGATCATCCAAATAACCAGCAATACTGGAAGCTTTCTGTGAATCAAGAGCTCTAACCTGGCTCCCAACATCAATGCCGCCTCTAGAAGCCAATGGATCAAATTGACCAGAAATACCACCATAAGCCTCACCATAAAGCTGTTGCTGGTACTGCATATATATAGGGTCACCAAAAGAAGGTTGTACTGGAAAACCAAATTGTCCATAGAACTTGCCTAAATGTTGCATATCAGCTCCATGCGATATGTTTCCCCCGGTTGAAACCCCAGACGTTTGAGCAGTATAGCTTGGACCAGCAGTTCCATCAACAACAACAGGAACAGGACCATGAGGAGAGTATCCAGCAATATATGGAGGAACAGATGCAGGATTCAAAGCATATCCACCTACATATTGCGGGGAATATAAGCCTGGGGCCTGCAGATTAGGGTAGAAAGGATTTGTTGAAGTCATGTAAGCCGCTGCAGTTGCATAGAGTGGAGATGTGAACCCAGACGATTGTAGTACTGGTTGTACCTCTACTGTAAACTTGCTGGGACTATGGAGAAACTGGTCCGCACCAACATATGTGCAGTTTACACCTTGAGATATCACTTGAGACTTGGCAGTTTGACCTTGAGAGAAATTGTTTTGTAGTTGGTGTACCAGGGGTTGCAAGATATTATTCTGGCTGCCATGTTGCCATTGTTCTTGATTTTTTCTATTTTCTGGATTTGGAGGATTGGATAGAAAAAGAGCCTTCATTTCAGATTCAATAGTGGTAATGTTTGAATCATTTACATCCGTGCTTCCTATACGACCATGACGTGATGTACTTGAATCAGGGCCAACCAAAGGATCAGAATTTGATGATGCCCTTCTATAATCTGCACTAAGAGTAGATGTGACGCCATTTGATGTGCTAATAAGGGGATCACACAAGGAACTGGAATCGGCATTGTGGTCAACTGCTTCCTCTACTACTCCATGGCTTAACAAGTTAGACTGACTATATACAGGTGATGGAGTGCGGGGTAAATCTTCCTGCAAATTTAAGACAATGATTACACATTCAAAATGATGCAATTTTAATGAGATGACTAGAAGCAAATTCCGATCAGCTCCAAACAACTCCAGCATTTTACAGCTACGGGAAAAAAAAAATCAGTGTTTTCACGATGGTACATGTGTAATTCAGCAAAAAGAGAGTTGGGGGAGACAGCTAGCATCAAACTTCGACTTTCTAAAAAAGAAATTTCAATTATAAAACAAATCCAAGGACATTAGAGTTGGTCAGATTGAGGAATGCTTCTACTGATGCTTATGGATTACTTGCTGGATCGAACCCAAAAATGGATAGTAGCAAACATGAGGCAGAGCTCAGGGGAAATGAAATGTTCAAATACTAAATCTTTACCTGTATTAAATCCACCACATTTTTGTGTTGACCTGCCAATGAAGCCACATCCTGGCCAGACCAAAACCCACTTGTCCCATCTACCCAATCATCAGAAGGCTTTTGGGGTGACTGATCATCTTCAGACTCTTCGTATTGCGTAGAGAGAGTTCCGTGTGACATATGCAAGGAACTGTTGCCACTATCATCCACAGAAGTCAATGCCCAGTTGTTGCCAAAACTACCAATATGGCGTACCACACGGCGATTCTCTGATGAGATAAGTGGGGGAGGAAGCCTAGGATTTAGGTTGACATTGGAAAAGTAATAAGCCAAATAAGCTGGATCAGCACGCATTTGCTCCTCAGACTCATAGTTCTGAATAGCACTGTTTAGACTTTCAAAGCTTGCATTCAAGTTGTAGGTCTGCTGGGACAAAAGGTTGTCCATAGACAAGAACGAACCTTCCATGCTTGGGGGTGCACTTCCACTTCGATTAGGAACTACATCCCTCCCCCTGCCATGAAACTTATGGCCCTTCAAAAGCAATCCCAATTCCTCTGCCACGCTAGCAGATGGCACTGCAAATGTTGCAGCCTCTTGATGAGATGGCCATTTCCCACTAGTTTCTGACATTCTAATTGGACTTTCTGTCGCCATACTACCAGAAGATTAATACGTTATTTCTTTCCTATTAGTATCAAGAAATCTCACATGGTCACCTGAAAAGCGCAACATGTATTTTTAATAAAAATGAAGAGAAAACAAAACAAGAAAAGTTAAATAAAATTACACAAGAGAAAAACAGTATATTATAAGATAGAATAAAGCATAATATACTACAATTAAATGACAAAGACAGAAAAAAAAGCAAAATAAAATGTGCTTTGGCAGATTTACAATGAGAATTAGTAAAATAATGATGCTTAATAAACTCATTTTGAATACCAGTAAAATATGTTTTTCAAACATTTGAGAGGTAGAGACAAATACAACAAAATAGGTTCAATCCCAACAAAACTTCCAATAACCTGTGCGCACGGGAAATGTCTAACCTAGGCAATCTTGCGTATATGCAGCTAAATACATAAGCCTTAACCCTCTGCTAGCTGAATATGCAAGCTTCACCCTGTTTGGTTGCTAAAAAAATCTAATAAAAGAAAACCGTGAAAAACAAGCACTTGACTCAGT
Organism: Corylus avellana; assembly: GCF_965113065.1. Classification (NCBI taxonomy): domain Eukaryota; kingdom Viridiplantae; phylum Streptophyta; class Magnoliopsida; order Fagales; family Betulaceae; genus Corylus; species Corylus avellana. The sequence continues at coordinate 13,771,305 of NC_142498.1, forward strand.
CTAGGCAATAAGAGTTACCCATCTTTCTGATAGACCCAAACAACAAATAACATAAAATTCAAAATTTTCCTCTATTTTCCTCAGCTTCCTCACCAACCACACAAAAGGGAAAGGCAAAAGACTTAATCAAACGCATAGACGCCCCCAGTCAAAACTCCAAAAACCATCATCGAGAACAACCTATCTCGATACAGAATTTCCGACCCTACGCACAAATTTCAGCAAACCAATTCAAGCACATGAAGAAATACGGTAAAGAACCAAACCCACTCAAAAGTCAAGCACTCACTCATACACATTAAAAAAAAAAATGAAAAAAAAAAAAAAAAAAAAAAAAAAAAAAGTTCAAAACCCCCAATTTATAGCTGCAGAACAGACAGAAAGAGGAAAGGTTTCAGCTTTTAAACCCTAGCTGCACCATTTCCAACAACATAGTTAGAGCAAATGGCAGAGATTCTCTTACCAGAAAACAGAGAGGGGGCAAGATTCACTGTTCCAAACCCTAGATTCTTTCAGGAGAGAGATGGTTCCAAAATGATATATTTGGCTGGGAGTGAGGGTATATATGAGTATCTGAGGCTTTGTTTTCTATAAAGAGAAA